>NC_041225.1:31657124-31692638 GCF_002837175.3 Physeter macrocephalus
AGTGAGAGGCCCGCGAACCGAAAAAAAAAAAAAAAAAAAAAGCACATACATCTAGTACATAAACAGATATATAATATATCTGTAGTATTTAAATTTCATGAGTGGGACTAATTAGGGGTGGGGGAGTCTAAAAGACTCCTCAGGGGAGCAATAATAAAAGGAAAAAAGATTGAGGAACGCTGAGATAGTACAGCCTTTGCCACAGATGCCCCAGAATGTCAGATACCCCAGGTAGCTGTCACTTCTCACATCTCAGCCCTGCAAGTCTCTCATGGGTGAGTTTGCACGATGGGTCGTTGGTAACGTGCAGAACTGTCGCTGCCAGGGAGCCTGGCAAATATGGTTTTAGCTTTCTAGAGTCTAAAGCAGAGGGAGGCTGTCAGAAAGGGGGAGGGAGGGTGGGTGTTGAGTTCACCAATCTGTAACATCTGCCAAAGCTGGGTCTAGAATAGATTGAGACCATTTTGCACTTAGAATTGTGAAGCCGTTGCTCCATCTTCTTATAAGTTCCAATGATGCTGCTAAGAAATGCCACTTTAATTCCTGATTCTTTGTGTGTGACCTGTTATGGGTTTTGGGGGGGCGGTTTCTCCTTCCTCCTCTGGAAGCTTTTTGGATATCCTTTTTATCATTGATGTTCTGAAATTTTAGTGATGTGTCTTGAGGTGGGTCTTTTCCATTCATTGTTGGGTATTTCTGTGGGCCCTTTCATTCTAGAAACACATGATCTTCAATTCAGGGAAATTTTCTTCTTTCTTTGATATTTTTCTCCCATTCATTATGTCTGTTCTCTCTTTATGGAATTCTTATTTGTAAAATACTGGACTTCCTGGATTGATCCTCTAATTTAATTTTTTCCCTATTTCCACCTCTTTGCTTTTTCTTATATAAGACTGCCTCAATTTTATCTTCCGACTTTTTCCTAATTAATTTTTTCCTTCAAATATTTTTAATAAGACCCCCACGCAGCCATAAAAATAAATTAATTAATTAATTAAATTTTTTTAAAAAGAAATTTTAGAAACTTCCACAGATGACAAGATCAAGAGGAAACAAGCTCACTGATAACTGAACAGCTCATTGAGTTTTTAGAGAACATTAAAAAATTCATATGAAGTGCATTAAGTTAATATGTCCTTAAGTGTTAGCTATTGCACATTTATTCATTTACTCTGAAACTCTTTTTGTTTATTGAAGAGATAATAGAAATATATCTAACAGTCTTTCCATGAACTGCAAACCTCCTTAACTATATGTCTAACTTAGCTCACCTACCGCCTTTAAGTTAATTCTCATACACATTATAGGAGCTTTGACAATTGTAAAGCACAAGGCTCCAATAACTTTTTAGCAGCTGAAATTTTGTTTGTAGATATAAATAAAACTTGGAGCATATTTTGTTATTATATCAATGGATCAAATTTTTTCAGACGCGGCTGACACCTTTTAAAATTCTAACATGGTGGATTAGATAGGTATGAAATAGGCAAAGATCAAATTAAAAGAAAGCATTTATTTCAATCAATAAGATAAAGGGACTCCTTTTGTGTCCTTTACTTTAATCTTCCAGTAACAAAATATGTATTTGAATGATCTTCAGTTTGAAAACTGAGCAACTGTTAGCCCTGCGAGGGAGCAAGAAAGACTGAAACTCTTCTTTGGTGCTTTTGCTCAAAATCATCAGCGTCAATAATAAAGTCAGAAAGGAAGAATTATTAAGTGAACATCAAACTGCCAAGGGCCTTGGGCATATTTAGTCACCTCGGCCAAGCATCTTACGCATGTGTTTCACTAGCCACGGGGAAGCTGGGTAGAGTGTGGATAGATTGCTATAAGACCAACAATAGCTGACAAAGACAACGCAAGCGTGTGGGGTGAGGGGCACCGGCTTTCTCAGTCCACAATCAGCAGGGTGCTCATGGTAAAGAAAACACGTTTCCAAAATGAAACAGAAGGATCTAAGCGTGGTTCAACAGATTTGCTCAACATGTCACTTGTAAGATTTTCGGACTCCCTCCCCAGAATTGTTGAATTACTTTTAATAGCTGCCGCCTGCTAGGCTAATAAACATTTTTTAATATAGAGAAACTCATATTCCAATTCCTGATTTTTTTTACAAGGTATTTCTAGAATATAAAATTTCTCCCATGTAACCAAATATTTAACCCCTGGTTTTAGAAGAGGAAAAGCCCTTATAGCCCAGCAATTTAACAAATGGAGAAACGGAGGCACGGGAGCATGTATTAATTTGCCCAATTTCACAGAGCAATCGGGTGGCAGAGTAGGGACTTTATGCCAAATCTCCCGCTCAGAGCTCTTTCCAGACTATGCAGAGCCGCCGCTGTGTCAGCCTTCTACGGGGGACACAAGAGAGTCACAAAGAGCGTGCTGAGGACTCAACACGCAGTTGAGAGGATGAGGTGCGGCCTTCCACACCCAAAACAACCCGAAACAGCTAAATAACAATACGAGGCTGTATGTGAGAAATTTAAAACCAAAAGCAAGACAGTGAAGTGCTATAGGTGTTCAGAGAAGGGAAATAATGTAGGTGTGAGCCATGGTCCCCAATCTTTTTGGCACCAGGGACCAGTTTCATAAAAGGCAGTTTTTCCGCAGGTGGTTAGGGGGATGGTTCAGGTGGTAATGCCAGCAATGGGGAGAGACGGGGAGAGACGGGGAGCGACGGGGAGAGAAGGGGAGCGGCAGATGAAGCCTCGCTGGCTCCTCGCTGGCTCGCCTGCTGCAAACCCAGGGGGAATCCCCTGGGTTTGAGGACCGAAAAATAGTTTCATGAACTATATCCTAGAACAGTAGAACTTTTCTTCTAACTTGTTATTAAGAAATAATTTTAGCCTTAAAATAATTACAAAAATAAAAATAGTTCAAAAAACCCTTGTATACCCTTCCTCCAGATTCAGATCCACTTACTGTTAACATTTATCCCATTTGCTTTGTCATCTGCACTATTTATTTATTCCTTCACTCATTCATTTATTTTTCACACATTATTTTCCAAATCACTTAAGGTAAGTTACACACATGATGACTTTTTCACCCCTGAATACTTCAGTGTGTATTTTTTAAGATTAGGAATTTTCTCTTAAATAACCACAACACAGTTATCAACTTCATAAACTATGTTGCTAGATAATGCATTTATCTAAGCTAACCATCTACAATCCATACTTCAATTCTGTCGGTTGATCTAACAGCATTTTTAAATCTTAGGACATGTTCCCAGTATAGGATTCAGTCTATGGCTAGGTATTGCCTTGAGGTATCAGGTCTCTTTAGCCTCAGTCAGTCTGGAACATTGATCAACCTGGGATATAGCCACAGCCTTTCCCTGTCTTTCATGACATGGACAATTTCGAAGACAATAGTTCTAGCTCCCACTATCTTTTCTGCTTTTAATATAACAGTCCTCATTTTGTGCCTATCTGCTGTTTCTTCATGATTGCATTGGGGTAATGTTGTATTCTTTGCCCGTGAGAGCCATCTGTCCTTCAGAGGTGATGTTCATTTTGATCACTTGGTCAAGGTGTTGTCCAATCTCCCCACTCTACAATTTTGTTTCTTTTTCTCCCTTGCAACCAATAAATAGTTTTATTAGGAAATGATATATTAAGATCTTGCAAATATCCTGCTCCTCATCAATACTTCTCTTAAACTTAGTAGCCATTGATTTCCAGAGTCAATCTTTACAACGATGGCTGCAAAGTGGGGATTTTCCAACTCCAGCACTCCCACTTCATTTAATGTTTGGCTTCAGCATTCCGGTGTAAAACGGAGCCCTTCCTTCTTCTCACCCTTCTATCTGTTGATTGACTTATCTTTTTCTTTCCTTCTTCTTTCCTTTCTTTCTTTGTCTATTATAATTTGATAATAATGATTTCCCTTTTTTTTTTCTTGTGCTGCACCACATGGCTTGTGGGATCTTAGTTCCCCAACCAGGGATTGAATCTGCACCCTCAGCAGTGAAAGCGTGGAGTCCTAACCACTGGACCACCAAGGAATTCCTGATTTCCTATTTTTAAATGCCTTACAATTCATTATTGTATTTAATTATTTTGAGGCAAATTTCTCAGATTTGGTCATTGGGAGCCTTCAAGCTGGTGCCTATGTCCTTAGGGTATGCCCTATAGTTTTTTTTTTTGATCACTTCCTTACTTCCTGGCATATGGAAGAATTTATGGAACAATATGTTCCAGACCCATCTCACACCTACTCTGTCCCAGCCCTAGCGAGGAAACTACCTGGAAACAGCCAGTCTCTTATACTTGAACCTTTGGGTAGCTTCTGAAGATGGGTAGAATTTTGATAGGCAGAGAGAATGAACACTAGCATTTCAGGTTCAAACAAGAAATACGCTGAACACAGAGAAAGGATTTCACGTTCCCTCTTTGTTTAAGTTTTCTACAGCTATGTAACAAATTACACCTAAAAATAATCACTTCAAACAGTCATTCTGTGGATCTTCAGTTGAGGCAAAGCTCAATGGGAATGGCTTGTCTCTGATCCACTTTGTGTCAGCTGGACTCAATTAAGGCTAGAGGATCCAAGATGGCCCCACTCACATCTGGGACCTTGGTGCTGCCTGTTGGCTGGGCACTAATGTTCCTGCATGTGGCCTCTCTCTCCATCAGGAGAGCTTGACTTCCTCACATTGCAGCCCAGGGCTCCAAGGGGGTGAGAGCAGAAGCGGCCAGGCCTTTTAAGGCCTTGGCCCGGAACTGGCATAGGGTCATTTTCCTTGCACTCGATTGATGAAAGCAAGTCATAAGGCCAACCCAGTTTCAGAAAGGGGGAAATACACTCCACCTCTTGATGGAAGGAGCAGCGTGCATGTATAGGATGGGAAGATCTTTGAACACAATCAACCACAACCCCTTTTTACCCTTTCAATTTCTTGAAGTTAAGTTAGTAGTTTTTGAATTCCAACATGGAAAGGAAGAAATGGAGAGTTTCAGATAGCTGAATAGGAAAGCATTATGTGACTTTTATTTGAACAATGTGATCATTAAAGGATCAATAAATTCTTGTTCCCTACATTGAGAGTTCTGTTTATGAAAGATGAAAAGTAATATTCAAAAGTTATTGGAATAATTTGTACAGGTATCTTGAAATTTAAAAAAATCTCAGCTTAAGTGGGATTGAGAATCTGAAAACGTTCCAAGGCAGATACAGAGAAATAATTTTTTTAAAGTAATTATTCATAAAGAAAGTTTTGAAAATCAAAGGATGGGGGCAGAAGGTGGGAACTATAGATGGGGATTTGATTATTCTCTTTTGATTCTTTTAAACATTGTTTCCCATTTTCAGTAAGGGCAGAATAACAAGCAGCAACAACAAAGACAGATTTGCATTTCAATATATAACTAAATAAAATCTTGATTAAAATAACAAAAGAGAAAAACATTTTTCCTGCAAATTCAGTTCTTTATTTGGTGCCCATCAAATATTGTGCTATGGACCAGGTACAGAAAGATAGAACCTCTGCCCTTCAGGAGCTCACAGTGGGAGAGACAGACACACTAACGGATCACTATAATAAGAAACACAGAATACAGACATGCCACAGGTACTACCTATCCAGCAGTGCTGGGATGCTATTCAGCAAAGTTACAGGAAGATAACTTTGAATAGAAACATCATAGTCTCAATGATCCTTTAAATCCTATAAAAAATTTTCCGTCAACAGAATGTGTGTATAAAGTCTATTATATGTATTCTGTTTATCTTGGTTTTATTTTTATTTTTAATTTTTTTATTCTGGAGATTCTCAAACATATGCAAAAGTAGAGATAATGGTATAAGGAATACCCATCACTCAGCTCTAATAATTATCAACACGGATCAAATCTTTCATTTATGCATCCCTCTCCCCCATCCCCACATAGATAACTTTAAAGCAAATCCCAGACATTATATTATTTAATTCATAAATACTTCAATTTGTAGCTCTAAAAAATGCACACCTAAAAATATTAAGAATAGTACCTTAATATCATCTAATGTCAGCCAGTGTTCAAATTTCCTTGATTGTCCTATTAAACTCTTTTGCCATTTTGTTTGTTTGAATCAAGAGATAGTCAAGGTTCATGTGTTAACATTTCATGAATATCTCTTAGGTCTCTTTTTTTAATTATTGGAGTATAATTGCTTTACAATGTTGCGTTAGCTTCTGCTGTGCAGTGAAGTGAATCAGCTCTATGTATACATATATCCCCTCCCTCTTAGACCTCCCTCCCACCCCATCTCCCATTCCACCCCTCTAGGTCATCCCAGAGCACCAAGCTGAGCTCCCTGTGCTGTACTGCAGGTTCCCACTAGCTATCTGTTTTACACACGGTAGTGTATATATGTCAATCCTCATCTCCTAATTGGTCCCACGCTCCCCTTCCCCCACTGTGTCCACACGTCTGTTCTCTACAGTCTGCATCTCTTAGGTCTCTTTTAATGGATAAAAATACTCCTCTGTGTTCTGATTTCTTTCTTATTCTCATTCTTTTGTTGTTGTTGTTGAAGAAACAGGACCATCCATTCAGTAGAATTTTTCAGTCTGGATTTGGCCAGTGTTTTCCCTGTGGTGGTATTTAACGTATTCCTCTATCCTCAGGATTTCCTTTCAACAGGTAGTTAGATCTAGAGCCTTAATCAGATTCAGGTTTGATTTGGGGGGCAAGAATCTTTCGTAGGTGGTAATGTGTAATTCCAATTGCATTGCACGGGCAGACGTAATATGTGGCTGTGTCGTTTTGGGTGATATTAAAGGGGATTCAGGTGTAAACAGACTGATCCTTTACAATGTTCCCTTATCAGCATTTGAATTAATGGTGTATGTTATGTTATGTTATGTTATGTTATGTTATGTTATGTTATGTTATGTTATGTTATGTTATTTATTTGGCCACACCTGCAGGATCTTAGTTCCCCGACCAGGGATTGAACCAAGGGCCCGGCAGTGAAAATGCAAAGTCCTTACCACTGGACCGCCAGGGAACTCCCTGAATTAACAGTTTTAACAGCTGTGATTTTTTTTTTTTAATTTTTTTAATAAGTTTATTTATTTTATTTATTTTTGGCTGCGTTGGGTCTTCGTTGCTGCACCCGGACTTTCTTTAGTTGTGGCGAGCAGGGGCTACTCTTCGTTGTGGTGCGCGGGCTTCTCATTGCAGTGGCTTCTCTTGTTGCGGAGCACGGGCTCTAGGTGCGCAGGCTCAGTAGTTGTGGCACGCGGGCTCAGGTGCTCCGCGGCATGTGGGATCTTCCCAGACCAGGGCTCGAACCCGTGTCCCCTGCATTGGCATGCGGATTCTTAACCACTACACCACCAGGGAAGCCCCAACAGCTGTGATTCATTTTTAATCCTTTGCCTTGATAATTTGGTGGCATCAGATCTTTCATACTCCCTAACTAAAAGCCACCTTTTACCCAGAAATACATGTACGTAACATAGTTCAGTAGCAAGAGTAGAGAATCTTCATCTCAATTGACTCAGGATCTAGCTGACTAATCTCCAATAAGCCACACTTGGGTCTCAATTTCCTCATCTGTAAAATGAGGAAATTGCTAGATGGTGTCTAAATTGTTTTCTAATTCTGAAATCGTGTGGCCGTAATTTCCCCAGATTGTCATAAGAGTGATACTGCCTTCAGAAACAACACTGGCCTTTGTCCGTATATACACAGGTTCCAGTCCCCTGCTAAATAGCTTTCAAGGGTAAGAAACCTGGAGTGAAAATTTTTGCTGTTCCTATTGACCCATGAATAAAATTTTGGTACTAAGCTGCTGAGGCTGCAGTAATAGTCCTTCGAGTTCTGAGTAGTAAAACCAGTACTACTACTCTTCAGGCAGCAGGTAAAACAACTCTATCAGTTAATCAAGCTTTATGAGTTTTCTTTGAATGATATTTGACATTTAAGTCACTTAGGTATCTCAGAGATTTTAAAAGAAAACAGTCTTGAGGGTACTTGGTCAGGGAGAAATTTATTTGCTAATTCTGATTTTTGCATGACAGTAACTACAGTGTTATTACCATCTTTAGATGCCTGAACTTTTCACTAGTGACAGTTACCTTACTCCAAAGCCTACTGCTATATGGTCTATATTTCTTGAAATATAAACAAAATAAAGCATTTTACTTACCTTATATGCGTATGATTTGCAATGTACATATATTTACAATATATATCACATAACTAACAGTACCCTCAAGTGAGTAATTTAGCATGCACACAGAAACAAGAAAAAGTAAATCATGGCTTTCAGTTAAAAGACAAAGCAAGTAAATGTTGAAAGAGCCATAGGAAAGAGAGCCAGATTTCTCCTAAGGAATACCTTTTTTAAAAAAAATTTTTATTGGAGTACAGTTGATTTACAATGTTGTGTTAGTTTCTGCTGTACAGCAAAGTGAATCAGTTATACACATACATATTATCCACTCTTTTTAAGATCTTTTCCCATATAGGCCATTAGAGTATTGAGTAGAGTTCCCTGTGCCACACAGTAGGTCCTTATTAGTTTTCTATTTTATATATAGTAGTGTGTATATGTCAATCCCAATCTTCCAACTTAGCCCTCCCCTCCTCCCTTACCCCTGGCAACCATAAGTTTGTTCTCTACCTCTGTAACTCTAATTCTGTTTTGTATATAAGTTCATTTGTACACTTTTTTTAGATTCCACACATAAGTGACATCACATGATATTCATTTCTCTCTGTCTGACCCACTTCACCCAGTATGACAATATCTAGGTCCATCCATGTTGCCGCAGATGGCATCATTTTGTTCTTCCTTATGGCTGGGTAACATTCCATTGCACACACGTACCACATCTTCTTCATCCAAGGAATGCCTACATTTTTTAAGTGAGCACAAAAATATTCATCTCTGTCCCATAAGATTCGTCTGCAATAAACCAGGTGAACATTTTACCCATCTTTTATGAACCAGATTGTCCTTCATTATCGAGAAAAGTGTCCCAGTGAGGGCCAGCAACATAGCCCTTTGTTTTATTTTGCAAATCTAAACTCCCTGAAAAGACTTTAATTTTAAAACTCTTAGGTGAAGAACTTTCGTTTTATTATCTAGAAGGCAGGAAATGTTTCATATTTAATTCTGATCATGATAAGCAAAATGAGAAGAATGTTAAAGTAGAGGTATGAGGGTCAGGGAAAAAGATCTGGATTCATCTGTGAACTCTGTCAGACCTAAACATTTTTTGGAGAATGCTTTTTGCTGTATTATATAAATTACTCTTTTGAAATGTTTATAATTAACATATAGTAAAGAAAGTCAAGCAGCATGAAGTTGAAATTTATCTTCCACTTAATCTAGCAAAATATGCCTTCAGCCAACAAAGACTTTTTTTTCTGAAGTTTACTTGGAAGGAAGCACATTTACTGAAAACACCTTTGATGAAGGCTTTTGGTGTGAAAGGGCTTTCAGCTGATACTGTGGAGGGGTATGAAAGACATAGAAGGACTTTTAAAACTGGGCTACAGAGACCTTGTTTCCGTTTTGAATGACAGGGGCTCTGGGGCTATTTCCTGAAACAAGAAATGATGGAATGACACTTGACAAACTGTTCTGCTGGTGAGTTGTGACCCACAGTGACATTGCGACATGGAATGGACCTGCCCGCTGTTTGAAGGAACACCTTGGAAGAGAAGGTTCGGGACCGGCTGTAAAACATTGACTGGACTCTTGGTGTTGAAGCCAAAGTTTCAGAATAATAACTATAAGAAGGTGTCCCAATTTTTTAGGGGACAAAGGAAGGAAAATGAATCTATATACATAAATTTATATTTAAATTCTGTCCTCTGTTAAGGAAAAAACCAGAGCTGGATAGTAACTAAAACAATAACAGATTTTATTCGAGAATACTGCAATAGGGAAAATAGACCTCAATATAGAACCGTGCTCAGTTCTGAATACCGCATAAGCAAGTGGGAATTCATAGTGAAGGAGCAGGGCAGGGGTCAGTGGATGGACTACTAAGAGGAAGCATCAGTATTAAGGGGGGTTCTGGCTAAACAGACCTAGCAGGATTCTTGCTAGAGTCAGGCCAGGGGGATCAGGCATCACCTCGGGGGAGCTGAGGATGAGAAACCTGATTATACACCTGTGGTGATCAGATATCGAGGATGGGGGTTCTTTCTAAACTGACCTAGCAGGATTCTTGCGAAGATTGGATAATACAGAAACGAACACAGAAGTCGAAAAGTTGGGCTTATTTGAAAAGTTCAGGGGAGCCTGAGTAGAGTTTGGTCAAGGAGAGAATCTTTGTCACCTCTTCCAAAATGGATTTGGTGCAGAGTACCACAAAAATTGTGACTGTAATAAAATCATTAATGTAACAACAAAAATAAAATGACCAAATTTTTATGAGGGAAGATAAGAAAAAATTATAATAGAAATCTTGGGCTGAGAAAATCTACTGCAAATTAGCACAAAACGAGCTCTGAGTTTCTTGGGGAAGCAGGTAATGAGGGAAACAGACATGTTTTTTATTGCCTTACAAAATGAAACATTCCAGTCCATCATGAAACAAGCATTTTCCGGCTCTGGTATCCGAGCCAAATTTCTCCAGTCGGTAGATAGCCTGAATAGCCCTGGACAATGTTCCCCCAGTAGCCTCACAAGGAAGGCACAGAAGTTCTACTTATGGCTGTTTCTTGTGTGGCCTTTTGATAAAAGCTGAGGCATAATGTGAAGTTTTCTTCTATGACGAAGGTGCCAAGGGGATACAAGTTGAGTCCTTGCTTTCTAGAGATTAGATTTGATACTGGGATAAACTTAGAGAACCTTGAGGAACAAAGCCCTTCCAGATACCATTTGTCTCAGCTGGACTTCTGACAGGAACTTTGTGTGAACAATTCATTACTTGAGTCTCTAATAAGTATCCAAAGGACATACCAATATTGTAAACGGAAGGGAGATCCAAATGCTCCAGTTACCAGGCATGAGGTGCCCTTTTGTGAACACTGAGGAGCCTGTGTTGTACTCTTACCGAATGGAAGGCCGGCCCCTCCACCCTGGAAAGATGGGCCATAGGACTGCGCAGGTACTTCGGTTATACAGATTTTTTATTTTTCAAATTTTGGCTTTTTCCCCTGGAACATTGGAAAGTCAATTTACATCAGACTTGATCCAAATTAAGCATCCCTGGAGATGGTTTCTAATTTTTCCATCATTATTTAAGGCGTGTCTTTCCAAACTTTTCCTGTTAGTCTCTATTAGCCTCTCCACTAAGTGGTTTCATCTCCTGTACTTTAATAGTACTTTTCCTCGATAACATACCAAAATTAATCTATTTTCTTGGTATTAAAAATTGCACAGGGGTTTCCCTGGCGGCGCAGTGGTTGAGAGTCCGCCTGCCGATGCAGGGGACGCGGGTTCGTGCCCCGGTCCTGGAGGATCCCACGTGCCGCGGAGCGGCTGGGCCCGTGAGCCATGGCCGCTGAGCCTGCGCGTCCGGGGCCTGTGCTCCGCAACGGGAGGGGCCACGGCAGTGAGAGGCCCGCGTACCGCAAAAAAAAAAAAAAAAAAAAAAAAAATTGCACAGATAGCACATCAGAAAAATATCCAACATGATGTATTTTAAAGAGATAATTGGTGATCAACAACACTTTTTGCAGAGTAGGAGTCACTGTGGCTTTACCTTGTCAACATGGCTTTTTTCCTCCTTCTCTCCCAGATACAGATATAGAGGACCCACAAAGACTGCACTGTCCAAAATGATAGCCATTATCCATGTGTGGCCACTGAAATTTAAATGGATTAAAATTAAACAAAACTAAAAATTCAGCTCTATTAAAAATTCCATCGCACTGGCCACATTTAACGTGCTCTGTAGCCACATGTGGCTAGTGGCTAGAGTACTGGACAGAGCAGAGAGAGAGGGCATTCTCATCATCACAGAAAACTCTACTGGACAGCGCTGCTCTAAGAAATAAAACTCACAGGCTATTAACACAAGAAATAACATCCGTAAAATCATAGCTAAGAGGATGAGTGGAATTGGTGACTATTGGAATGTACCAGAGGCCCAAAGAGAAAGGATTCCAGTCTAAGAGAAAAACAAAAAATGATTAAAACGGTAGTTTATTTGTGGCTAGAGGGGGAGTCATGAGTATTAATTACAAGTATTGTAATCGTAAAGATCAAGGTCCAGGAGAAGGACAACCGTCAGACCAGAATGAAGTGTGACAGGAAACGCCCAGAAGGGGGTGTTTGGTGGTAGAACTTTCTATTTACGGCACAGAGAAGTGTTCTGGGGTCCCATCATTCCAGAAAGTGTGCGCTTAAACCGTCCGAAGGATTTCTTTATTTTCAGGACTCGTCTGAGTCTTTGACACCCTAATAATCTCTCAGATCAGTGCAGTGTTCCTCCTCCTTATTTCAACGTGGGGTCTTTATCTAAAGTTAGCCTTGTTCTGGGGCAACACTCTGGTGAGCTCATCGTGCAGACTGGCTCCTCCTGTTTTTTTCTCCCTGACACCACGCTGACTCGACACTGCCCTGCCCATCCCCAGACGTCTTTGTAACTAAAAATACTGCGCACAAGCTCCACGGCTCTCTGTCCGCCGATAAAGTCGCCCTGATTTGAAAGGCGCTTCCCCATCTGTTTCTCACTCTGTTGTGACCTCTTTGCGTGTGAGTTTCACGGTATTCATGGCAACGTGGGGACTTCGTGTCCCGATGAACAGATCTGCCCACCAATGGTGCCCCATACAAAACGGTAGTGCGACCGACAGTGCAGAGTGTTTTGGAGTATTTCAAGCTGGACCTCAAAAAGCAAGTTTCACACCAAGGAGGAAAAAACGGTGGAGAAAACAGGTTAATGACCAGCAAGCAGTTGAGGATGAGAGGAAGTCCTATGACATGTTGAGAGGTGTCACAAAGGCCCTGCAGCCTGGGAGATCTGACCAAGTACAGGAACAATAGCCAGAGGTACTGATGACATGAATATGCTGTGACGTCTAAGAGTCTGAAGAGAACAAAAGAACAGTTGCCAGTGTGCGAGGGCAGAACCCGGCCCAGAACTCTCCTCCTGGGCGTATCTGACACTGAGCCCAGCCCCTTATGGTGCTGATGTGCTGACAGTCCCACCTCCAGGGTGGGCTAAATGTGGGTCGTATAGAAATCTTACGACAGAATTGCTCCCATTTACTAAATCCTACGTGCTGGGAACTAGGTTAAGCACTTTGCATGAACTATCTTGTTTGATCCTCACACCAACGTTATGGGGATGTTTTTTTAATCGCTAGACCCCTTTTTTATTTTCTTCAAAGCTCTCTAAAAGGGGAATTTTTATTTTACCCATTTTACAGAGAAGAACATTAAGGTTTAGCAAGAATAAGTAACTTAACCATGGTCATGACTCTAGTCAATTGCAGAGCTAGGACTCAGAGCTTACCTTCGGAGTCTGAGCTCTTAGCGTTATATATAGTTCTTTTTAGAGTTGTACCCTCTAACTTCCTTCCTACTATGGGGGTGCATTTTAACAAGCTACTTAAACTGGGTCATGGTGGGCACAGTGAGAAAGAAGGGGTGCCTGAGGAGAGGTATTTGGGAAAAAGCAGAGTCTCTGGTGTGTTTTATCTGCCTTCTGAACGTGCGATGGTTGGGAGCCTGCTTTATCACGTCCCGGCTTTCCTCCACAGCGTCTCCATTTGAGTGTCTCTCGGACACCTGCAACTTCGCACTTTGACAATCAGGCTCTTCACCTTCCTCTTCAAATAGTGATAGTACACTCCCAATCCTCCACTTTTACACTTTTCAAGAAATCTTTTTTTTTTTTCTTTTTTTTTGCGGTACGCGGGCCTCTCACCGCTGTGGCCTCTCCCGTTGCGGAGCACAGGCTCCGGACGCGCAGGCTCAGCGGCCACGGCTCACGGGCCCAGCCGCTCCGCGGCACGTGGGATCCTCCCGGACCGGGGCACGAACCCGTGTCCCCTGCATCGGCAGGCGGATTCTCACCCACTGCGCCACCAGGGAAGCCCTCAAGAAATCTTTATACCAACTCAACTTTTTGACAACACCTTCCAAATTCTCCAATCCATCTTTCATTTCCCTGTCAATTCTTTTATCCTTCATATCTCTCAAAAATGTTTGTTCTTTGCCATTTCCACTTTATCAGGTCTGATTAGAAGTATATCAGTTTAGTCTAGCACATAAAATATGAAGGCAAGCACGTTTTATATGTTGACAGCAGGGACTTATTATTTCTCAGGACTAGCTTCTAAAAGCTGTATATAGTCTTTACTACTCCCTAGAAGAACATCTTATTAACAATTATATCAAAGTCAAAATCATCTATTTAGCTTTTAGATAGATAATGCCAAACAATTCTGCTTAATAGATCAACTTGTTCACGTGATCTGGAGGTTGTTTTGTGAATAACTTAGCTAGACCTTACCAAATGCAGCGTGATGCAACGTTATATTTTTTACAGATGTGCTGCATTGTACAGGAAGTTGGCATTGGGAAGTCCCTGGTGGTCCAGTGGTTAGGACTCCACACGGTCACTGCCGAGGGCCTGGGTTCGGTCCCTGGTCAGGGAACTAAGATCCTGCAAGCTGGGAGTTGGCATTTGATAATCAATTTATTTCTGAAAAATCTCTTAGGCCTTTCAAGCTTTAGAAAGATAAATTTCAACTTCAATTTTGTGATAGTTTGAACATTTGAAGAGATTCAGAGTAGTAGTAATTTTTAAGTATGTGATAGGGGAAATGCTATTAAAGTACAGTTGCTTATTTCCCATATTGATTGGAATATTTATTGTTTTAGACATTTGGAATTCATCAGTAAATAAAACAAACTCCTTGCTCTTATTTCAAGGAGAGACTAATATTAACAATTTGGAAAAGTACATTTTATTTTATTCTTTATTTTTTTATTTTTTGGCTGTGCCGAGCAGCACACAGGCTCTTAATTCCCTGACCAGGGATCAGATCCACGCCCCCTGCAGTGGAAGCACGGAGTCTTAACCACTGGACTGCCAGGGAAGTCCCTACATTTTAAATAATAAAGCCAAACATGAAAAACTCCAGGAATTTTGTATCCAGTGATGTGCTTGTAAGTGTTTAACAATTGATTCGGGAAAAATTAAAGAGACCTGACTTATACAGTTTGCTGATTTCCGTGGTATAAATACTCCCACTGTGGCCAATTTCAGCTATCAACAAGATGGCACTGAATGCAGAGTTAGGAACACATGTGCAAACACAGCTCTCAGGCACTGGTGTGAGCCAACTCCAGCACACCATGGGATCTGAATCAACTCTGTTATAATTTAGGTTTTCAGATATCTCAATAGAGAAAGTTAGTTTAAAGAAGAAGAAAATTGGGGGGAAAAAAGCAAAAAAAAAAAAACGCTAAAGTATACAAAAATTCTGCACATCAAATAATGTATAAAAAAGAAAAATCTCTTTACTCTTTTAACATATGATATAAGGAATAATAACACATTCTGTAAAGGCTCTGTTTACAGTTTAAACCTTTAAAACTGGGAAAAAAATTTGCAAACGCCTTTTCATTCTGAAACCCTTCCGACTCATTCCTAGCTAAATTGTGCAATTAATCACAGAATTTTAGAAATATGTTTTCATCAGTGAAGAACAATGACCATTTATTGAGTCCCTAGTATGGGCCAGGTATTTTAATTCATTTTCTGTATGGTAAAACTGCAAAGTAGCTATTATCCCATTTTAAAGATGAAGAAACTGAGGCTCGGAGTGATCAATTTACCTAATATCTCCCATTAGTAAATTCAATCTAGGATTCAAATCAATGTGCATCCAATTCAAACGCCTGTGTTTTTTTCATGTTGAATGACTCTGGTTTATGAACTGGTTCAAAATAAAATCTAATTTTCAGAAATGCTTGATGTATTCATTAATTCCCTGGACATTAAGGTTTTAGGACTCTCCTCTAAAGTAGGAGGTGATTTTAAAGCAATGGAGTCAGGGCCCCTGGTGTAGGTTTATACATTAGCTGCCCCAGGAACACCATGGCAACAAAGCATACTTCGCTAGGCCTGCAGGCAGGACCGCTGGTGTTATTCATCTCACGATGGCGCCTAGGCTGTTGAACATTCTACTTGGTGGGCACCCAGTTGTGCAGGGTAAACTCTGGGCAGTAAAACACAAATACCTCCTCCTAATCCTGTACCAAAGTAGCTCAGGGCTTCCTGTGCAACTGTGATATGTGACACAGGGACTCGGAATCACTCTAGTGAACCCTCAAAGGCAAGTGATACTTTAAACAAGGATAAAATACTCGAATTTTACATTTTAAATTTTACTAAATTTAACCGGATAGGACTTTAGAGATTATTTGGTTCAATCTCTCACTTCAAGACAAGGACATCAAGGTTCAGTGACTTTCCAAAAGCTGTACAAGTAGTTTGCAACCCAACCCAGGTGCCCTGAGGTCTGCTCCCAGTCAGGTGCCCTTTCTACTGGGCCATGTGGCGCTCCCTCCCTGATGAGGAAACCAACAAATACTAGAGTCCCCAAGGAGGGCATTTTGCAGAGTTAATACCTTGAGTGGAGCAGTAGAATGGTAGAAGAAACTCTCTGAAATCCCAAGGTTTCATAGCATAACTAATAAAAGGGCACAATAATGGTATTCGTACATTTCTACACAATTGAAATGTTCTTTACAGACATTACGCTTACTACTGATAGTAATACCTTAAGGCTTTATAACATTTTATAATTTGTGGAATACTTTTTCATATATTATCTCCTGATTATGAAACTTATTAAGTAGCTAGGGGTTAGTATCCCCATTTTATAGATGAGGAAACTGAAGTTCAAAGTTCAGATGTCTTGCCCCACAATAAGTAACAAAAATGGGACCAGAGCCTGTGTCTGCCTCCTAATCCAGTGCTTATTTCCTTATGATATCTAAAAAGAGGCATCAGAGTAGTGGACTCTGATATACTCACGTTAAAGAAAACCAAGGCACAGAGCTCTCATTTAGGGACTTTATCCAAGATGATATATACTATCTGCAACAGAGGTCCAAGACCTAAGCATTTCACAAGTCAGTCTTCTCCCTACAACATAGGACTCCCCCCAACTTTGTTACCCCTATGAACAGAACACTGTTTGTATATACCAAAAATAAGCATGCCTCTCCAAATCTGGCAGATCTCCTTCTGCGAGGCTACACATCTGGAAAATCTAATATCTCAAAAGCGTTTGGGCTTCTGCCAAAGTCAAATCACGGGCATCTGTGGCTTTTTCCATCTCTTGTGTAATGAGTCTGAATCTTTTTGGAAGGTGCATCCTCACAAGTCAAGGTAATAGAAACTCTTTCTCTCATGAGCCTTCTGATGAAATAATTACTTGGCAGTTAACAAGCAAAGCCTTTCCTGCCAACTTGGAATTGCACCAAGAAAAGAGCTGGGGAAAATTTCAAATATAGTTCAGAGTCTGACCCTTGAAATATGAATTCTACGAGATTATGGTTAAAAGAGAAACATCTATTTTCGTGAGGGAAGGGCAGAATGTCAGGGTATCTTCTAGTGAGTATGCTCATGTTCTCTCTTGTGTATGGAGAGATAAGACTCTAACATTTACCTTTAGGACATCATGGCATAATTGAGGGTGGAAGAATGTAGGACAGATGTCAGAAGAACTTTCTCCTCTTATGACCTAGATGATAATAATTTGTTTTACTATCTGTGGGTATATCTTGCTGTTGTAAACTCCCATAACTTCATTTATATATTTTGGATTGTAAAGGTTTCAAAGCAGAATTCATTAATCTTGATGCAACTATTAATGAAATACATAGTCATTACAGAGTATGTGGAAATGCAGAAAGACATAAAAAAGAAAAACATCACTCAAGGGCCTTTGATATATTCTTAAGGGTGCAACTGAAAGAGCAGTATAAACAATCTTTCTTTTTGTTTCCATGCTTTTTGGAAATACCATTTTCCCTGGGCCAGTTATATTGGGGAAGTAATTCTAATCTGCTTCCAAATCCAAATTGTGTAGCCTCTACCAAAGAGTATCTCAACACATTTCAGAATCCTGGCTACATAATATGTAAAGTGTTTACCTCGTGGCTCAAAGTATTTTAATGGCCTTCCTACATAAAATTTAGTTTTTAGACTATGTCATTTTGTTTTTTAAGAGTGTAATACTGCCTTCAGACAGTCTCCCCATAAAGGACATAGGATCTTTAGTGACACCTTGAATAACTTAGGAAAAGATATCATGAATCTGCTTGTTCCCCTGCATCGGCAGGCGGACGCGCAACCACTGCGCCACCAGGGAAGCCCCTGTCATTTTGTTTTTTAAGAGTGTAATACTGCCTTCAGACAGTCTCCCCATAAAGGACATAGGATCTTTAGTGACACCTTGAATAACTTAGGAAAAGATATCATGAATCTGCTTTGCTTGTTTGAGACAAAGCTGCAAAAGTCACTCTTACTTGTATGAGTCTGAAGCTCTAAAACATTTCTTGGTCAGCGCTAAAACTCTGTAAATAGGAAGGGAACCACAGATTTACTAAGTACATGAAATTATCTCAGTGAAGCATGCAGATATTAGCTATGAAACAAATATACAGGGCCAAGCAATAGTTTAAATAAGTAATTGGGTACATTTAATTCATGATGATATATGAAGACACATTATGCTATTTCTTGGAGCATTTTGAGAAAAACTATTATGCCAAGCAAAATAATTTAAAAACCTGTATAGAAAGCTGGCATTTGAATTGATTCTGCATGCCAGAGCACAGTAACACAGTCCTGCTAATCTCCAAGCTCTGTGTCGAATTACACAGCCTCCTCCTCTGGGCCTTCTGCTTGTTTGCCAATTTCTGTTTGTTTGTTTGTTTTGCGGTACGCGGGCCTCTCACTGCTGTGGCCTCTCCCGTTGCGGAGCACAGGCTCCGGACGCGCAGGCCCAGCGGCCATGGCTCACGGGCCCAGCCGCTCCGCGGCATGTGGGATCATCCCGGACCGGGGCACGAACCGTGTCCCCTGCATCGGCAGGCGGACTCTCAACCACTGCGCCACCAGGGAAGCCCTTGTTTGCCAATTTTTATCAATTGCTTGGGATAATGATTTTGAACGCTGGCTCTTGAGGTTTCCCTGTCTTTACATACTTAACTTTCCAAGAACTTCCTCGCTCTATGTTTAGGTGTCATCAAATTTTAGGAGTTTGTTTGAGATTTTAAAGACCCAGAAAGATACTACCTCTTATCGCTACAATATGGAACCCTTTCCAAGATAACTGAAAATCCAGTGGCATTTCACCTAAAGCAAAGAGCAATTTCTATTCAAGAAATGTTTGCGAAATGTGCTAGACTGCTCTCCCGGGAAGATGAAATGCTGCATTTACTCATTATACTGGTTGTGTGACTGTCACTTACAGTAACAGTCTTGAGAAGAAACACCAAAGAAATATACAGCTTTTTTTGTAATGACTCTCTTCCACTGGGCCTCTTTTGCTTTTCCTCTTTTGCTGGTCTTCTTACTTTGGGAAACACTAGAAATAATTCAACAAGAAACTTCTTGTCTTAAGATGACTGAAAGATATTCCCACCTCCTTCTCCTCTTGAAAACCATCCAGAAACAAAAACAAAAGGAAAAAAAAATAGAAAATTATCCATCTTTGATAAAGTCAGGAGACTTCTGTTACCCCAAACCCAAACCCCACTCTCCCCTGCAAAAAAAATTGGCTTGCTTCCTGATCACATAACCGCGAGGCCCAACAGTCCACAACCCTTACTCCCCATCCTGCCCCACCCCGGTACACACACACAGACACACACAGACCACCCGCACTCACACAACACACACATACACACACCACACACACAAATACACCACACACAGACACACACACTAAACACAGACACACACACCATACACAGACACACATGCTCACACCTATTACACACACTCACCCACAAACATACACACCATACACTCTCACACACACAAACACACCACATACCACACACTCACAAACATATACCACACAGATGCACACATACCACAAAATACACACATACACCAGGCACAGACACATAAGCACATACCACACATGCACACTCACACACACAATTTCCAATCAGCTTTTCTGCCTCCCAATCTTAAATACGAGATTTCAGGATTTCTAGGCATTTGAGGAAACATTTCAACAAACAAGAGGCTAAAACAAACCAAGAGAAAAAAAGAATTCAGAGGAAATGGGTCAATGTTAATATGACTTGTTAATGTTAATATCCTGAGAGAGGTGAGAAAAGATATTATAGCCACAAAACAAGAACAGAAATATTTTTTAAAGGTACCATTAGAGAGCAAGAAAGACCTCATCTCTTGGAAATTAAAAATAGATAGCCAAGGCTTCCCTGGTGGCGCAGCGGTTGAGAATCTGCCTGCCAATGCAGGGGACACGGGTTCGATCCCTGGTCCAGGAGGATCCCACATGCTGCGGAGCAACTAAGCCTGTGAACCACAACTTCTGAGCCTGCACTCTGGAGCCCACGAGACACAACTACTGAGCCCGTGTGCTGCAACTACTGAAGCCTGCGTGCCTAGAGCCCGTGCTCTGCAACAAGAGAAGCCACCACAATGAGAAGCCCACACGCCGCAATGAAGAGTAGCCCCCGCTCGCCGCAACTAGAGAAACCTCGTGCGCAGCAACAAAGACCCAACACAGCCAAAAATAAATAAATTTATTTTAAAAAAATAGATAGCCAAAGAATTTTTAAGTCAGTGGAAGGATTGAAAGCTAAAGTTGAAAAAGCCCTCTAAAGTAAAATAAAGGGATAAAGCTGGAAGAGAAGAGAGACAGGTGAAATTTTTAAAGCTCATCCAGGAAGTCCAACATCTAAGTAATAGGAATTCCACAGAGAAAAAAGTGAGGAAGAAATGATCAGAGAATCAATATGAGGGAATTTCCTCACACTGAAACACAAGTCCCCAGAATTAAAGGACTCCTCAAGTACCCAGCACAATGCATGACGAGAGACCCAGAATAAGACATATTATAATGAAAGTTCACAGTATCAAGTGTAAAAAAAAAAAGATCATAAAGACTCCTGAAGAGACAAAATGGGGCAGAAGACTTCAGATGCCACATGAGAACTGCACTGACTTCTCAAAAGCAGCACTGAAAACCAGAAGACAGAGGAGAAATCCCTTCAAGGTGCTGAGCGAAAACGATTTCTAAACGTGAGTTCTAATCCCAGCCAAACTATTTATATGAGGGTGGAGATAAAGACATTTTTTACTCGTTTAAAGATAAAAAATAATTTATCTCCCGTGCATTTTCTCAGGAAGCTACTGGAATCTCTACTCCACCAAAATGAGGGAATAAATTAAAAGAGAGAGAGGTGGGATCCAGGAAATGAGAGAGCTAAGAGGAGAGAGAGGTCATGGTGATCCTCGGGGATCATGAAGGGGAGGGCCAGCCAGCGGGGGCAGGAGCCGAGAGCGCCGGAGGAGCATCTCCAAAGAAAAAATGCTGCTGCCAGCTATGACGTGTGTCAGCAGGCAGAGTGCTGTGGAGGTTTGGGCAGAACCATTTTTAGGGAGCAGGAAGTGTGGACTGGTGTAGGGAACAGACGCCCCAAAGCAATGTCTCTCTAGAAAGCAAGAGGAATTGATAGATTAGCAGACACTTTGGGTCTTTTTTTTTTTTTTAATTTATTTATTTTTGGCTGCTTTGGGTCCTTGTTGCTGCATGTGGGCTTTCTTTAGTTGCGGCAAGCGGGGGCTACTCTCCACTGCGGTGCATGGGCTTCTCATTGCAGTGACTTCTCTTGTCACGGAGCACGGGCTCCAGGCACGCGGGCTCAGTAGTTGTGGCTCGCGGGCTCTAGAGCTCAGGCTCAGTAGCCGCGGTGCACGGGCTTAGTTACTCCGTGGCTGATGTGGGATCTTCCCGGACCAGGGCTCGAACCCATGTCCCCTCCATTGGCAGGCAGATTCTTAACAACTGTGACACCAGGGAAGCCCCAGGTTTGGTCTTGTAGAAATGGAGGCCATTGAAGGGTGTGAAAAGCTGTCAGCATGAGTTCAAAAAAAGGAAACCACAGCAACAATTTAAATTAGGCTACTGCTAACTCTGAGAAAAGCAGACTTTTTAACAAGAAAGGAAACAATAACAGTATATCTCTTGGCTCAGCAGAAAATATATTTACATATACATAATAATGTAAACACTGAATAGCGATGTAACCAAAACTCATAAAACTATATGAGGTTTTCAACAAACGGCGCTGAGACAATTGGCTATGCACGTACAAAAGAATGAAATTGGACCCCTGCCTCACATCACACACAAAAAATTAAGTCAAAATGGCTCATAGACCTAAATGTAAGGGCTAAAACTATAAAACTCTTGTAAGAAAACATAAGAGGAAATCTTTGTGATCTTGGATTTCAAGCAGTGGTTTATTAGATTAGATCTGTACCAAAAGTGCAAGTGAAAAAAAGATAAAATATATATACACTGGACTGCATCAAAATTAAAAAATTTTCTGCTTCAAAGGACATGATCAAAAAAGTAAAAAGACAGGACTTTCCTGGTGGCACAGTGGTTAAGAATCCGCCTGCCAATGCAGGGGCCGTGGGTTCGAGCCCTGGTCCAGGAAGATCCCACATGCCACGAAGACCCCACATGCCACGAAGCAACTAAGCCCGTGCGCCACAACTACTGATCCTGCGCTCTAGAGCCCGTGCGCCGCAACTACTGAACCTTGCGCGCCACAACTACTGAGCCCACGCACCTAGAACCCGTGCTCCGTGACAAGAGAAGCCACCGCAATGAGAAGCTCACGCACCGCAACGAAGAGTAGCCCCCACTCACCGCAACTAGAGAAAGCCTGCATGCAGCAACAAAGACCCAACGCAGCCAGGAATAAATAAATTAATTAATCTTTTTTTTTTAAGTAAAAAGATAATTCCCAGATGGGAGAAAAGATTTGCAAATAATATATCTGATAAGGGACTTGTATCCAGAAAGTATAAAGAACTCCCCACAACTCTTACAACTCATCACAAGAAACAGTTTTCAAACATTTTTGTCTCAAGACCCCTTTACATTCATGAGTTTATTTAGGACCCCAAAGAGGTTTTGTTTACGTGTGTTAGAGCTATTAATATTTATCATATTATAGAGAAAAACTGAGAAATTTTAAATTTATTAATTCATTTAAAATAGCAGCAATAAGGGAAGTTCCCTGGTGGCCTAGTGGTTAAGATTCTGGGCTTTCACTGCCAGTCCCTGGTCGGGGAACTGAGATACTGCGAGCTGTGTGGCATGGCCTAAATAAATAAAAAATAAATAAATAAAATAGCAACAATAAATCCACTACATGTTGTTACATTAAAACGACACATAGGGGCTTCCCTGGTGGCGCAGTGGTTGCGCGTCCGCCTGCCGATGCAGGGGAACCGGGTTCGCGCCCCGGTCCGGGAGGATCCCACATGTCGCGGAGCGGCTGGGCCCGTGAGCCATGGCTGCCGAGCCTGCGCGTCCGGAGCCTGTGCTCCGCAACGGGAGAGGCCACGACAGTGAGAGGCCCGCATACCACAAAAAAATAAAAAATAAAAAATATAAAACGACACATAGCTTTAAATTTACAAGATACTGCCAACTGTTCTCTCAAGTGACTGTAGGTGTACTTTCATCACCGTACACAGCATTCCTATTTTTTCATACCTTCTCCAACACTTGGTCTGGTAGGGCTCGTTAATTTTTGCCAATTTGATGATTAGGAAAGGGTATCTCATTATTGTTTTAATTTCCATTTCCTCTGACATCAAGGTCCTTTATGAACTCTCCTCAAATTACCGAATTTAAGTATGCCAGGGTCCTGATACAGGTCATTTTAAAAAATTTTGTTTTGAAGTAGTTGTTTGGAACTCAGAAGACATTATTTTATTCTTATCATTAAACCTCGAGACATGTTACGAACAGTGGTCACTCTTCCAGACTAGATTTCCACAAAGCCTGAGCTTCCCTATCATGCACAGGATTAAGAGGTCTGAAGGCCACCAGCACAGTGTACTGGGAGAGCTGCTGCCCTTGAACTCCAATGTCTGTTTCGAGACCCCACTCCGTTATTACTCACCTCTGTCGCCTCTCGGAATCTCATCTAGCGCCCAGATGTTGGATTCTAAATACTGTTTTCCACCACAAAGAATCAGAGCTTCTTGAAAACAATGGCTGACGGCAAGGCTGAGACAAGGAAAGTACAAGATGAACCTGAATTGCTTCGTTAGGCTATAAAATAGAGAAGTGCTCGAAACACGAGGTGCGGGCGGGAGCTGCTGAAAGGCCACAGGAGCCAGAAAGGAGGAGCTCCCACTGACCAAGACCTGGGAAAGTTGAATAACAGCGATAAGAGTGGATTATAACCCACTAAGTAAAATAAGACTCCATTAGTTCATCCTGATTAAACAACACACAAAAAAGCACATAAGCAAGAAGGGAAAGGTCATCTAATGCAACTAACAAATTTAGAGAGAACGGTGGACTGAGAAAATTACCGTTTTGCAACTATCATACGAATAATTGACCTAGGCAAGAATCATCAATGAATGTGGAGACTAGTTGTGGGTCTCTCACCCCTAATTACTGCCTTTGAGAGGACACTTACCAGGAGCTAGACAATTCATTCATGTTTCATCATCTCGGCTCAGTGAGCTGGCTACCATTGTGCTTATCCACATTTTACAGATTAGGAAACTGAAATTTAGGGCTTCCCTGGTGGCTCAGTGGTTAAGAATCTGCCTGCCAATGCAGGGGACATGGGTTCAAGCCCTGGTCCAGGAAGATCCCACATGCCGCGGAGCAACTGAGCCCGTGCGCCCCAACTACTGAGCCCACGTGCCACAGCTGCTGAAGCCCGTGCGCCTAGAGCCCGTGCTCCACAACAAGAGAAGCCACCACAATGAGAAGCCCATGCACCGCAATGAAGAGTAGCCCCTGCTCACTGCAACTAGAGAAAGCCATGGGCAGCAACGGAGACCCAGTGCAGCCAGAAATAAAATAAATAATAAATTAATTCTTTTTAAAAAAAAGGAAACTGAAATTTAGGTACGAAGCAACCAAGGCCACGTGTTCTGGAGACAGGCCTCAAAGCCAGCCAGAGCCGTCCCTCGTCCCCCGAGCCCCATGACCTTCTGCCTGGGCTGAGTAGGACGACGGGGTCTCCGGTGCCCTGAACTCTAGAGGGTGACGGAGGACAACCTGTGGGGAGGATGGGTGTGGCTTTGGGAGCCCCACAGCAATTGCTGCTGGCCGGGGCTAGAGGCGTGATGTGGGCAGGGCGACAGCTGTTGTCCTGGCTCCTCATCCAGTTCCCCTAATTTAGGCTCGAGCCTCTTGCTTTGCCTTTAAAGCAGAGTTAGGGGAGGTGTTAGAATTAGCCAGATATTCATCTCATATCTCATTTATCTTGGCCCATGTAAACATGGACTCAAACCTCTCCAGTCACCAGAAAACTTGTGTATCTTTCTTCCAGGAGCAGCCACGAAGACCAGGGCCAATCTCCTGCATTGTCTGTGCACGTCAGGGCCTAATTTACACACGGCCTCAGCTTCAGCTGTCCTGAGTTGTCTCTGAATAATCTCTATAAATAACTACAGAGACACTGACAGGATTAAGAGAAGGTTTCCCTCATGCCACTCCCATGGTTAAAAGCAAACATTCAA
The DNA here is from genome assembly GCF_002837175.3 of Physeter macrocephalus. Taxonomy (NCBI): domain Eukaryota; kingdom Metazoa; phylum Chordata; class Mammalia; order Artiodactyla; family Physeteridae; genus Physeter; species Physeter macrocephalus. Next base: position 31,682,833 of record NC_041225.1, read on the forward strand.
AATATACCGCAACTTGGAGAATCCTGCTTTGAGAATGTTTATTATTATTTGTTTTTATTTTAAGTACATCATAAAAATAGAAGGGATGCAGGGCCTCTGTCTTTCTCTGGATAGTCCCAATTCATATGTCTGTTTTCTGCTTTAGAGGAATGTCTTTTGTGGTTATATGAGATCACATGATGGTCAATGGAGTTTGTTGAAGAAAATAAGGATCTTATGCTGTCAATTTTTCAACCAACATATCACCAATTTTAGAAACTCTGGAATAAATACCACCAAAAATAAGGAGACAAACCCTTACAAAACTATAGCAAACGGAAATTCTAGCAATAAATAGTCAAGATGACTAGCTGCCTTTTGGCCAATTTGATTATCATTTTTGATAAAATGTCATTCTTTTCCTGGTTTTCAAATCACCTTTTATTTATTGATTTTCAAGCTGCTTTATTTCCCTGGAGTTAAAGTAGCATTTTAAAATTTTAAAAATTAAATTAAATTAAAAAATAAAAATATCCAAAAAAGTGGCATTTTAATTTAGAGATTGTTTATTGAAGTTGTATTATAGTATCTAATTGAATAAAAAACAAATATTAAGTTCTGTTTATAAAATGCTCCTTGCTCTTAAATGGGTAGATTCATGTTTCTCTGTTGGAATAAAAATTAAAGAAATATCACCTCTTAGAGCAAGACAGTTCATCACAGTAATTAACACAAGAGGGTGGGGCACATACAGAATGATTATACCCTTGAAGTTCAATGTCACCGAGAAGGACTATGCATCCCTTTGATGAAATAAAGTGTCAAAATGTCTGAAATGCACACTCAGTGTTACCAGATGAAGGCTGAACAAACACACGAGGCCTTTGGGCTTCTATAATTTAAAATATATTTTATGAACTATCAACTCTCCCCATCCCAACTCCTCCCAAATTTTGATATTTTGTCAGGTTTGAAGAAGAAATTAAATCTAGCTAGATGTGTTTTTACCCTTTCCCCTAAGCTGGAACACATAAGCTTCATGTTAACTAATCTGTACATATCCACTTTGCAATGAAAGATAGCTTTTATCTCTGTATTACTAGAGAAGAAATTGTTTACTTAACCGGAAGGTAAGTTAGACACCCAAAAGGAATCTTTAAAATAAAAATTTTGAAAACATTTTTTGAGGTCTGTTGAATCAAATTCAATCCCATATTTTACGATTTCAGTATCAAAAATATTGATTAATAATAAACCATATAAAAACCTTGTAAGCTTCCCATTTTATAGATGAGGGAAATGACACTGTTATTTACAGAATTACAGTGAATGAACGACAGAACTGGTATTTAAACCCAAACCATTCAGCATTTCACAGGACACCACCCTTCATGGCTTTCTCCCACCCCCAGTTCCTCTCCAGATGGTAACACGTTGCCAGAGATCACCTCCCTGACTCCCCAGAGGCCCAGAGAAGAGTGAGGAGATAACATTATGCATCAGTGGTTTTTAGCCCCATATAGAGTCTGGGACTATAGTTTACCTTTTCTGTTTTTCCCCAAATTCTCACCTGGCTGGAGGTTAATTCACCTCAGATCCTGGCCTGCTTTCTGGTGCACAGTGAGCTTGGCAGGGAAGATTCTGTCTGCAGGTGAGGCCAGCCGAGGGTCGAGTAAATTCAGTTCAGGGGGCTGATAGCATCCCACTTGCCACAAGTCTAGGCCATGTCCTCATCTCCTTCAGTCTCGGTCCTGTGTCTATTTCTCAGTTAAATTCAGATTCTGGAGTGGAAGATAGCAGTGCTGTATATCTATCCCCGTTAAAGCCCCAACACGGGTGGAGTCTTCGCAGAACGGAGCTACTGGCCTGCACGTGATGGCCTTTAGCTCCAGACTGTCCTCTCCCTCTGTCAGCTCCGTGCATATGTGCTCTTCTCTCCTGTGACAGTCCATGTGCCCTGTGACCTGGGCTCTGGGTTCAGCTCCCGGTGACCCATTTGTGTCACCACTGATGGCTGTGGGTCTGCAGGGCCAGGTTCCTACTGTGTATCTCATCACTGGTACCTGGCACATAGAATTGTTACTGAGTCCAAGCTTATAATGCTCGCCACACGACGGGCCAATAAATTGAGAGACGAGTTGCTGGGGCAAGGAATAGAGACTTTATTCGGAAAGCCAGCAGACCGAGAGGATGGTGGACTCATGTCCCAAAGAACCATCTTGCCTGAGCAAGAATTCATGCTTCTTTCATACTAAAAAGGGAGGGAGTAAAGTCAAACATTTCCTGGTTCCGGTAAGCCTCCAGAGGGGAGGTGTTAATGTTTTCCTCCCTGCAGTGATTCACAGGTGGGCCTGGTCAGGAGGTTTCCTATGAGCTACACAAAAGTATTTTAGCTTAATGCCCATTACCTGGGAGGCAGTGTTCCCAGAGATGGGCCATTATGTATAATTTATGTTTATAGGCAACATCCCTTTAGTGATTAACTTGTAATAGAATACAAAATGTTCTCCCCTGTTACAGAATGTGTTCAGTAAACCCATTTTAGGGAATGAATATAAGGGTTATATTTTATTTCCTTGGGTAAAAGTGTAATTTTCTCTTTGGGTATAAGTTTTGGAAGTGGCCCACCATCAGTAGTGAATAATCAGAAAGCATTTCTGCGTCTCCTTCAGAGCACAAACAAGCAAAAGAGGTGTTTTCTGACCCCGAGGATCTTACAGTTTTATTCACATACATTTAAAAATGTTTTAATGAATAATGGTTCATGAGAGTATATGACAAATGCCAAAGTAATTGAACATACAGGAAGTTCTATAAATCGTCCAAAGAAGGGTTGTCTCTGTCATAAAAGGGAGCTTTGAGATAAGTGGGCTTTGAAGGATGGATGGGATTTAAAGAGAGAAAGTGACGTGAAGATGATATTTAAATGAGCAGAGGTGTGATCATAGAGTGAACAGGATGTATTTAAGAATATAGGGTACGCCAGGCTGTTTGGAGAAAAACATATCAATTAAGAAGCAATAAAGGGCTTCCCTGGTGGCGCAGTGGTTGAGAGTCCGCCTGCCGATGCAGGGGACACAGGTTCGAGCCCTGGTCCGGGAAGATCCCACATGCCGCGGAGCAACTAAGCCCGTGCGCCACAACTACTGAGCCCATGTGCCACAACTACTGAAGCCCATGCACCTAGAGCCTGTGCTCCGCAACAAGAGAAGCCACCGCAATGAGAGGCCTGTGCACTGCAACGAAGAGTAGCCCCTGCTCGCCTCAACTAAAAAGAAAGCCCGCGTGCAACAGAGAAAACCCAATGCAGCCAAAAATAAATAAATAAATAATAAATAAATTTATTTTTAAAAAAAAGAGGGGAAAGAACAATTCATTGTATGTTGGAGAGTCCTAGTTTTTATAGTTCATTTTTCTTCATTATACATCTCAATCTTACTTTATTTTGAGAATTAATTCAGAGGGAAAACTTCACTCAGCCTGTTAATATTAGAATAAGCAGCTGTGAAAGCAAGATTTGTTTTAAAAGCTGTGAGTATAGGTCAGACAAAATCAATATTACTTCATTGGTTCAAAGAAGATGTTTTAAAAAACAAATTAAAAGGAACATTAAGATCAGAGAGGAAGGCAGTCTGAGAAGTGTAAACGAGCAAATATTCTCATATCTTTTTTTTTCTTTTAAGAAACAATTATGGGGCTTCCCTGGTGGCGCAGTGGTTAAGAATCTGCCTGCCAATGCAGGGGACACGAGTTCGAGCCCTGGTCCGGGAAGATCCCACATGCTGTGGATCAACTAAGCCCGTGCGCCACAACTACCGAGCCTGTGCTCTAGAGCCCGCGAGCCACAACTACTGAGCCCGTGTGCCTGGAGCCCGTGCTCTGCAAAGAGAGAAGCCACCACAATGAAAAGCCCGCGCGCTACAACAAAGAGTAGCCCCCACTCGCCACAACTAGAGAAAGCCCGCGCACAGCAACGAAGACCCAATGCAGCCAAAAATAAATAAATAAAATAGATAAATTTATGGGAAAAAAAGTTATTTAAAAAGAAAGAAACTATTATGAACTTGTGTGACTTTATAGGAAGAAAACCTTAATGTAGCATTAAACTGCAATTGCTATTATTCCAACTTTATTTAAATTATTCCAATTTTAGGGCTTCCCTGGTGGCACAGTGGTTAAGAATCCACCTGCCAATGCAGGGGACACAGGTTCGAGCCCTGGTCTGGGGAGATCCCACATGCCGCAGAGCAACTAAGCCCGTGCACCACAACTACTGAGCCTGTGCTCTAGAGCCCACGAGCCACAACTACTGAGGCCACAAGCTACAACTACTGAAGCCCTGGCGCCTAGAGCCCGTGCTCCACAACAAGAGAAGCCACAGCAATGAGAAGCCCGCGCACCGCAATGAAGGGTAACCCCCGCTGGCCACAACTGGAGAGAGCCCGTGCACAGCAACGAGGACCCAACGCAGCCAAAAATAAACAAAATAAAAATAAATAAATTTATTAAAAATAAATAAATAATTCCAATTTTATTTCAAATCCTTTTATGTACACTTATAAACTTTACATTGAAATAAGTAAGATACACCTAATATGTTCTGTTTGGGGTTTTTTCATCTTTTTATTTTATATAAACATGTCCACGTACTGACGTTAGTTAGCACACTTGTCACTTTAATATCCTTAGAGCATCCTATCATGTTGACATAACCCCTAAGTATTTGGGAATTGGAGAGCGAGTTAGAGTGTTTTAATACCATTACAAGACTTTTCTCCAACTACAAATTGACTTCGTATGTGTAGAAGAACAGCCAAGTGGAGAGTATAAACGCAGAGCAAGGAAAGTCTTTATGTGAAGGATGTTGTTATGGTTGTTATTTTCAGGAGTATGGTCTCCTTAATAACTTCTGTCTGTGAGTTTTTCTTTACCAAAAAACTCAACTGGGGCAAGGTAATAATCCACTTCAGCGTGCTGGAGGAACAGGCTGAAGAGACCTGTGCCAGTTACTGAGTTATTGTCTATTAGCGTGAAAATCACCCTTTCATACTCTGTGATGTTGGAGCTAGGACTCTGAAAACCACATTTCCACTTTGCCAGCGACTCCATGCCTGGCTCTGTCAATAGGAGCACTAGGGGAAGTCTATCTTTCACGCTCCTATCGTACCTCCTATTGATAACACCTAACATGGAGCCATGTGGCAAAGGAGAGATGTTACATCTCACAGAGCAGCACAAAGAAAAGTCGATTTAGGGCTGAGAGACAATGGCTTACTAACTGGCACAGGTGCTATATTAAGTAGGAGTGGTGATAGACCATATCCTGGCTTTGTTTCTATATTTTAAAAGAGGAGTGATGTTAGTACCTTCCATCAAGTATAATGCTGAATCCAGTTTAAATATGTACTCTTTATCAGGTAAAGAAATGAATATTCCATTCCTATTGTTTTTAGATATTTATGTTTTGTCAAGAAGACATTGCTTCTTGACATCTATCAAAATAGCTACATTTTTATTATTTTTGTGTTACTATTATGGGTAATATAGTTGACTTTACGAGTGTTATGTTAGTTAAATGTAAGTGGACTGTCGTGGCCATCCGGCAGGAACAGGATGGCACCCCACTCCACGTGAAATTTGGTTTGGATGTTGAGAATGATGACACCACACATACACCAAAAAGTATTTAAAGATTTATTACTCATGTAACAAAACTTTTGGGGAAGAGCAGAGCAGGTTCCCAAGTTGGTACAAAAATGGCTTGAGACCGCATAGCACAGGGAGATCAGCTGGTGCTTTGTGACCACCTAGAGGGGTGGGAGAGGGAGGGTGGGAGGGAGACGCAAGAGGGAGGGGATATGGGGATATATGTATATGTATAGGTGATTCACTTTGTTATAAAGCAGAAACTAGTGCACCATTGTAAAGCAATTATACTCCAATAAAGATGTTAAATAATAAATAAATAAATAAACTTAAACTAAAAAAGAACAGTGGCTTGAGAGAGAGGAAAGGGAGACTGGTTTGCCTTTTATTATGGTTAAAGGCTGGGCCTGTGGTTTGAACTAGTGTGGTCTGGGACTTGTGTGGGACTTGAACTTTCTTCTGGAGCCAAAGGAGGGAGAACCCAGGCTTTCTTATCAGCTTGTCCAAATGTGAGGCTGAACGGGAAGAGAGAAGGGTGGAACTTGAAATCTACCAGCAGTCAGACTTCAAAAATGGAGTCATATCAACCGATGGAACAGAATAGAGAGCCCAGAAACAAACCCACACATTTACAGTCAACTGATCTTTAAAGGGGGGGTGGGGGGCAAGTCTACACAATGGGGAAAGGATAATCCCTTCAATAAGTGGTGTTGGGAAAATTGGATATCCACATGCAAAAGAATGAAATGGACCTTTATCTCACACCATATACAAAAATCAACTCAAAATAGACTAAAGACTTAAACATAAGACCTGAAACTATGAAACTTCCAGAAGAAAACATAGGCGGAAAACCTCTTAGCATTGACCTTAGCAATTATTTCTTGAATATGACACCAAAAGCATAGACAACAAAAGCAAGAATAGACAAATGGGACTGAATCAAACTAAAAAGCATCTTCACAGCAAAGGAAACAATAAGCAAAGTGAAAAGACAAACTACAGACTGGAAGAAAATAATTGCAAACCATATATCGGATAAAGGGTTAATATTCAAAATATATAAGGAACTCCTACGATTCAATAGCAAAAAAAGACCCACCACCACCAACTAACCCAAAAAAACTGAATAAAAAAACTAACCCAAAACAAACAAACAAAAAACAACCAAACAACCTGATTAAAAAATAGACAAAAGATTTGAACAGACATTTCCTCAAAGACAAATGACCAATGGGTATAGGAAATGGTACGGGACATCATTAATCATGAGGGAAATGCAAATCAAAACCACAATGAGATAGCATCTTACACCTGTTAGGATGGCTGTTAATACAAAAACAAAATATAACAAGTGTTGACGAGGATGTGGTAAAAAGGAAACTCTTGTACATTGTTAGTGGGAAGGTAAATTGGTACAGCCACTATGGAAAACAGTATGGAATCGCCTCAAAAAAGTTAAAAATAGATCTACCATACGCTCCAGCAATCCCACTTTTGGGTATGCACCCAAAAGAATTAACATCAGGATCTCAAATATCTGCACTCCCGTGTTCATTGCAGCATTATTTACAATAGCAAAGATATGTCCATTGACAGATGAATGGAAAAAGAAAATGTGGTGTATATATACAATGGAAGATAATTCAGCCATTAAAAAAAAATCAGGAAATCCTGCCATTTGCTACAAAATGCATGAACTTGGAAGACATTATGCTAAGTGAAATAAGCCAGATACAAAAAAACAAATACTACACAATACCATTTATACCAGGAATCCGAGATAGTCAAACTCACAGAAGCAGAGAATAGAATGGTGGTTACCAGAGGCTGGCAGGAGGGAGGTGTTGGTCAAAGGATACATGGTTTCACTCAAAAAGAATTGAGTCAGACTGTTACATAAGTCTCACCTTGTGTGTGGGCTGAATTGTGTCCCTCCAAAAATATGTTGAAGTCCTAACTCCTAATACTTTGTTTGGAGATATAGTCTTTAAAGAGATAATTAGTTTAAATGTGGTCATTAGGGTGGGTGGCCCCTAATCCAATATGACTAGTGTCCTTATAAAAAGAGGAGATTAGGACACAGACATGAAAGAGGGAAGACCAAGTGAAGACACAAGGAGAAGAAGGCCGTCTACAAACTAAGGAGAGAGGCCTCCTAGAAGAAACCAATCCTGCCGACACCTTGATCTTGGACTTCTGGCCTCCGGAACTGTGAGGGAATATGTTTCTGTTGTTTAAGGCACCCAGCCTGTGTTCCTTATTTATGGCACCCCTAGCAAACTAATATAATTGGTTGTAATTATATTTTGATACATCCTTAAATTTGATGAAGATCCATTAAACTAGATGAAATTGAGCACCCTGAATTATGTTCTGAATATGAGTGTATTCAATTTCTGACTTCTCTTGGGGCACAGCGTAGAAGAAAAACAAGATAGAGAAAAACAAGATAGATAAAAGAGAAGAGAAGAGAGGAGAATAAAAGAGAAGAGAAGAGGGTGACCATCTAGAGAAGAGAGGGTGATCATGGAGGAAAGGATCTTTAGCAGCACCGTGCGTTGGCCTTTGGTTTAGGCCTGAAAAATCCCCTGAGGGTCAGTTTGTTGAGCTTCTCTTCCTTGGCAGCGGAGTGGATTTCTTGATCAGGTTCTGACCACTGGGAATATCTGCTTTTTCTGATTTGCTTAAGTAGCATATGTGAGAGGAGCGTTATAAATAAAGAACTACCTCTGGCTGGGAAAGTGAATGAGTAATTGTGTGTGTGTGTGTGTGTGTGTGTGTGTGTGTGTGTGTGTGTGTGTAAGCACGTGCCATATCCCTAGCAGACCTCTTCCACTTATTGTCCCATTCTTTGCAGCTGGGTCTGGGAATAGCTACAGAGACTGAGATTCTCTGTTAAGACCAGCATGGATCTCTTATCACCAGGATTGGATTGTCTTTTCTGGAAAGAACTTCTTTTCTGGAAAGAACCCCTGGAGAATCAGAGTGAAATGTCTGTCAGTTTCATCGGGGGGAGACTCTGTTATAAGCAATGTCAGTGGTTCAGTCTCACTGATCTCAGCTCCTCCACGCTTACAAGGCTGTGGGCCGTATCGTGGGATGGATAAGAGTGTAGGCTCTGAAGTCAGATTGACCGGTGTTGGAATCTTGGCTTTTCCCAATGATGTGCTCTTGCACAAATTTTAACTGAATCTGTTTCCGAGTCTATAAATGGGAATAATGAGACTGCTCACATCCAGTCACCTGTGATAGGAGCATATCAAACACTTGGGCATGGAAAATATAAAAGATGGCACAAATACTATTCATGATGGTTATTGTGATGTGTTCATTAGGCTTCCTAGAAATTGAAGGAAGAGCATTCAGCCATATTTTCATGGCTCCTCTTGTTCAACAGTCTTGGCCTGAGATCAGTTAGCAACACTCTCCTCTTCTTAACAGTTAGCGTGGGTCTCAACACAGATGGGGAACCGCAGCTTACGATGGCTGAGGACTGTGCCTTTGGGTACAGACTCAGGCTGCATCCCAGCTCCAGCTGGAAAAAACTATGGAGGTTTTGGGGGATCAGAGCGCCGTATTTCATCCCACGTGCAGGGAGCGCTCCATCCATCTGCCAGGACGCCCAGTCTTGTCTAATCAGGGCATTAACTTTAGACACAGGAAATTAGCTGACACAATTCTGAAAGGTAAATTAATTTCTCAATCTAGCCCTCCACCCTCTGAGAACAATGCGTCTGCTTGCTCTGTCCCTTGTCGAAAGACCCCTCAAGAGCCACAAATAAACTGGCTTTCATGTCAGGAATACCTTCTTTAATTACTTCTTCATTGCAGTGTCTGGTTTCTTTGGTACCAATATTATTGCCGTGTTGGATCTTATTTAGTTAGCTAGGGTGGTTCATTTAACTGCCATCCTTATCATCTGTTCATATAATTTAGCTGTAATTTGGGTTCTCTCTGCTGGTGTATTATCAGCCCCACTGTGTCTTTGCTGCAGTAGTTCTTTCTGCTCTTGGCAACTACCCGGATGTCTTGGGTTTCTCTGAAAACATTGGTATACTAATGCTCATAGGTACAGAGCATTCTTTTGTAAGTCTTTCTCTTTTTTCTCCTTTATAAAAGTGGTTGGTATCAATTCATTCAAGGCTCCTTTTTTTTTTTTTTTTTTTTTTTTTTGCGTT
>NC_041225.1:31692870-31696421 GCF_002837175.3 Physeter macrocephalus
GGCACAGCGGCCACGGCTCACGGGCCCGCCCGCTCCGCGGCACGTGGGATCTTCCCGGACCGGGGCGCGAACCTGTGTCCCCTGCATTGGCAGGCGGACTCTCAACCACTGCGCCACCAGGGAAGCCCCTCAAGGCTCCTTTGAACAGTTCTGTTGCTTCTGCAACTGTAGGTGTGTTGTACTTTGATCTTTCTGGCAAATATTCTATCATTTATTATAGTTAAAGGAGTATATTTTTATAACATATCTGTCTCATTATGCTATGCTATGGCTGATCAGGATTTTCTCTAGTTAGGTCTATTTAAACAAGACATATCTGGTTTCCTTATCCAGGCAGCAAAGCACTAATTTTATTATAAGTAGATTTTGTCGAATTTAATCGACCTCGGCAACATTTCCTAATAGTTCACTTGCTCAATTTTCTAGTGAAATTAGAAAAAGAATTTAAAGAATGTTACAACACTGACAACATTATTAGCTGGAGACAGTAATTGTTACCATAATTTGGAATTCTTTGCCAGAAGGAAATCTGGAAGCAAAGCGTAGGTGACAAAAAGGATGCGGTGTTGAAAAGGGAATCCATGTTTTAGGTGGCGCCACGCCTGGATGGCTCTTGGGGTCTCCCCAACACGAAGATTCCGTGTTCTCTAAGGTGCACAGAATTGCTCAACTCCTCTGCCATGCTCCAGTGAATTCCTTTTCGCCCTCTTCCTTCTCCGTCACCATTACGGTGTGATTTCTAAGCAAATACTTGCAAGGCAGCAGGACCAAATAAGGAAACACCAGTTGTTAATTTATGGTATCTTAGGATCAAAGCTAAACCCACTCAAATATTTTTACTACTTAAAAAAAAAAAAAAAAAAAAAAAGGCCTACGTGTGCTGCCACCCTTCTCGCTCCTCTCCAGCCACCGCTGCTAGACTGGCTTTGCTCCAGCTCTGGCCAGCTTCACGCAGGTGCAGTGGACCGACCTCGCCTGAGACCCACACACGGCACCTCTCCCTGCCCGGCACCACCCCGAGGCGGAAACCGTGGTCCGCTCTGCACTCAGGCACTCACCACCCACCAGTGCGGGGGCTGAACAGGCCCCTAGACCGGACGGGGGTGGGAGCCGATGTCTAAATGCTCCTCCTGAACCCTGCGCGGAGCTGTGAGATGCGCCCACTCCAGGCTCCAGCGGTCCTCACGTGCCCTGATCCCCTGTGGCGGAGTGGCTGCCTCCAGTGGGAGAATCAGAACCAAGATCTTCTCCCAACCCAGAAATCCTCTCCACCATGGTGGTAGAAAAAGAAAACATTTTTATTATTGAATAAGCATCAAACCAGAATGCGACATGCATCACAGGCAACAAATCTGCTAAGAGAAGGCAGAGACACAGGAACCTTACGGCCTCGCACAGCCACGCAGATACAGCCCATTCCAGGCATGTTCTCAAGGTAAACAACAACCACTCCTGCAATGCAGTGACCTGACCTTACCATTGGTCACACAGAGTTCATCTCAACTTTACCTGTAGTTGGGGTTATCCAGTGGAAAAACAAACCTCTATCTTTTTTTCTTTTTTTCTTTATAAAAATAAACTTTATAAAATAAACTTTATTTATTTTATTTATTTTTGGCTGCATTGGGTCTTCGTTGCTGCACGCGGGCTTTCTCTAGTTGCGGCCAGCGGGGGCTGCTCTTCATTGCGGTGTGCAGGCTTCTCATTGCGGTGGCTTCTCTTGTTGCACAGCACGGGCTCTAGGCACGCGGGCTTCAATAGTTGTGGCACGAGGGCTCCGTAGTTGTGGCGCATGGGCTTAGTTGCTCCGCGGCATGTGGGATCTTCCCAGACCAGGGCTCAAACCCGTGTTCCCTACATTGGCAGGTGGATTCTTAAGCACTGCGCCGCCAGGGAAGCCCTCAAACCTCTATCTTATGACAGGAGGTCATTTCGCAAATTGGGGCAAAGCATCCACCAAAGTGAGGCTCCTCCCTTTCCACAGGAACTGGAAAGCAGGGGAACTACCTCTTTTTTCCCCACAGATTCTGCCATTTATTTGTTTGTTTGATTTTTTTTTTAATTTACAAGTGATTTTTGCCTACCTCTTTTAAAAAATTTTATTTCTTGAGGTATAGTTGACTAACGATAGGGAACTACTTCTTTTGATGCTTGAATTTCAAAAAGATGGTTCTCGGGGCTTCCCTGGTGGCGCAGTGGTTGGGAGTCCGCCTGCCGATGCGGGGGGCGCGGGTTCGTGACCCGGTCCGGGAGGATCCCACGTGCCGCGGAGCGGCTGGGCCCGTGAGCCGTGGCCGCTGAGCCTGCGCATCCGGAGCCTGTGCTCCGCAACGGGAGAGGCCACAACAATGAGGGGCCCGCGTACCGCAAAAAAAAAAAAAAAAAAAAAAAAAAAAGATGGTTCTCAAAATGTTTGCCTTTTAAGAGATGTCTCCCGGGTTCTTGAGAAAGACATTCCTGGGTCATAAAGCTTAAAACAACAACAACAGAAAAAAAAAAAAAGCCAGCTGACAAAAGACTTATGTATTCAAAGGAACACATTTTAAAGAGATGAGAAAGTACATACAGGTTCTCTAAAGTAAATGCTCTGAGAAAAGGGAGAGGAGACAAATCTCTTTCCCCGTTTCAGCAGGGAGCATTAAGGCTCTTATTTTAGTTTGTATTTGTCCTTACATAGCCAATGCAATAGTGCATCCATACTGGCTTTCCTTCCTTCCCTGCTCACTGCTCCCTGGGATCACTTAAGAATCCACCCCTGGAAAGCCTGCTTAGCAGGGACCCCCAAGAAGGGTACTCGTAACAAAGGCACTCTATAACAGAAAGTGCTCTATAACAAAGCAGCATAATTAAAATTAAAAGGCAAAAAAATTGGGGGAAATATTTATTACAAATGAGGGACAAATAATATTCTAATATACTAAAAAATGTGCAAATTAATAAAAATACTAAACCCTCCCCCAAATTGCAAATTTAAATTAGAAATCTTTTTCCCCATCGGCTATTAAACACTTTTAAAAGATAATATTGTATTTAATCAAATCTAAGATGCATTAATTACATGATGTACCATCATGTTATGAGCCACTGAGAAAGGAAAAATGCTACCTGTTCAACCATAACCCATTTTTTTCACTTAGATGTATAATTTTATTTAATGTAAAATAAAATGAAAGCATCAAGCCTTGAACATGGGCTTCTGAAATGTGAATTTCTGATGTTTTTGAGTCAGATTTGGAATTCAAATTTAGAGTCTCTCCTCTAGAATTTTAATTATTGCAAGCTTTGCCCTATCCTGAATGACAATTTACATTATATAATAATTATCACCTAAATGGGCACAGAACCAAGAAAACAGAAAACCAAATATAAACACTGACTACTATTAACACAACCCTTTAAGGGGTTGAGTGCCAGCAACATACAAGTTTTTTTTTTTTTTATTTTTTTTTTTAATTTTATTTATTTATTTTTGGCTGTGTTGGGTCTTCGTTGCTGTGCGAGGCCTTTCTCCAGCTGCGGAGAGCGGGGGCCACTCTTCATTGCGGTGCGCG
>NC_041225.1:31696436-31723931 GCF_002837175.3 Physeter macrocephalus
CAGGCTCAGTAGTTGTGGCTCACGGGCTTAGTTGCTCCGCGGCATGTGGGATCTTCCCAGACCAGGGCTCGAACCCGTGTCCCCTGCATCGGCAGGCAGATTCCCAACCACTGCGCCACCAGGGAAGCCCAACATACATGTTTTGTTTTTGTTTTTTTTACTTATATTTATTTTAGAAGAGGCTTATATTTACGGGGAAATTGCGAAGACAGTACAGAGTTTTCATATACCTAATACCCAGTTTCCCCCATTATTAACATTGTTCATTAGTCACATCCATTTGTCACAATTAATGAGCCAATATTAATATTCTCTTATTAACCACAGTCCCAAATTGTATTCAGATTTTCTTATCTTTTACCTAACATCCCATTTCTCTTCAAGGACCTCACCCAGGACACCACATTATATTTAGTTACAATATCATGTCTTCTCAGGCTCCTTTTTTCTGCGAAGGTTTCTCAGACTTCCCTTGTGTTTGAAGACCTTGACAACTTTAAAGACTGGTCAGGCACTTTTACAATATCTATCAAGTGGGATTTGCCTAGTATTTTCCTCATTATAATACTGGGGTTGTAGGTTTGGGGGAGGACAAACACAAAAGTAAAGTGCCATTTCCATCACACCTTATCAAGGGTACAGACCATGAATATGACTTATCGTGGCTGATGTTGACCTTGATCAGCCGGCTGAAGTAACATTTGTCAGGTTTCTCGCTGTGAAGTTATTCTTTTCCCCCTTGTCCTTACTGTCCTCTTTGGGAGGAAGTCACTACGCACAGCCCACACTTAAGGAGGGGGAGGTCACGCTCCACTTCCGAAAGGGCAGGGTATCTACGTGGAACATTTGGGATGCTTATGCATGAACGATTTGTCTGTTCCTCCCTCATGAATTTATTTATTCAATCAGAATGCACTCATGGATATTTATTTTATACTTTGGGTTGTAATCCAGAACTATTTCATTGATTTTGTTGCTCAAATTGTTTCAGCTTTGGACTTTGGGTGCTCTTTCAGTTGGTTCCTTTGTCCCTGTGACATACCACGATCAATGTGGGTTTTTGGTTTGGGTTTGGGTTTTTTTTTAACACTTCCTTATGTTCTGCCACGGCAAGATGCTCCAGAATCATCTCATATATTTCCTGCCCAGTCCTAGAATCAGCCATTTCTCTAAGGAGGCCTGTTTACTTTTTTGAAGAATGATTTTTAACACCAAGACCTGGGCACTAGGGATGCTCGTTACCACCGGGGTATCATTTCTTCTTGTCCTCTGCAGCTGACAGAGCGAGGAGATACATGTGTGTATACTAAACCATGTATATACGATACATGTATCTATAAATAATTCTAAATTTAACCATCTGTACTGATATTAAGCTAAACATGAGCTCACACTGATGTCTCCAGCTCTAATCCATTACCACAGGGATCGTTCTGGCCTCCTCCCCTTCCTTTTCTGTAAACTCCTGCTTCACTGTAGAAAAACTGGCTCACTATAGAAAAAATTTTTTCTATTTCTTTAATTTTGTATCTGTATGAGATGCTGGATGTTCACTAAATTTATTTCACATTGTATGTAAGTCAAATCATTATGCTGTACACCTTAAACATATACAGTGCTGTATGTCAATTATATCTCAATAAAACTGGAGGGTAAAAAAACATGATGTGTTCCTTATAAGTTTATCAGCATAACATGTTCTCCATCTGCCAAAAAAGATATTCGTACTCTAGTCCAAAAGAAAGTCCTATGGCTCATCAAAATATAGTCTACTTAAAGGTTTTCACAGGTCTAAAGATAAAATCAGTTGTAACTGCTTTTTAAGGAGGAAGCAGTTTCAGCATGCTCGATCAGCATATACAATTGATTTAAGTTTCTCCACAACATAAAGTTTGTCTTAAGCTCTCACTTGCTAGATCTACGATATGAGTATAGGCTAAGCTGCTGTAACAAAAAGATTCTGAAACACCATGGCTTTAAAAAGTTAAAAGTTAATTTCTTTTTCACGAAACAGTCTGGAGGTGAGCAGTCCAGGATTAGAGAGGTGGCTCTGGCCTGTGGGATCATTCAGTGATCTGGGTCCCATTCCTCTGGGTCCCTTTCGGCATCTTCTGTCTGTGCCCCCTCCCAGGGCTCCGTCCTCATTGTGCGGTTGGAGCTGACTCACCTCCATCCATGGCCCATGGGAGGGAGGGAAGAGAAGCTCAAGGTCACACAGCTTTGTCTCCTATTCACACCCAGCTGTAAGGAGGCTGGTAACCACAGTAGCTACTTAGGTGGCTATGTGCCCTGCTAATGCTCTTAGAGGTTCAGTCCCTAAACAGGAGAAGGGAGGGTAGATGTGTGTGTGGGATCCATTAGCCACCCCAGCTACGCCGCTGTTGTCCCGAGATCTAATATCAGTCTCTAGAGTTGGCTGCCACAGTCGCTGCTCTTAGTGTTCACTTCTGTCTGGCATATATGCAACTCTCCCCATCCAAGTTTCCCTTTAACATGCATGTCCCTACTTCTCACCTGCCCTTGCCAGTCTCAGAGTATCTGACTCACTAGCAGAGACCACTCCTTTCTCAAATCTTTAAATCCCTGAACTCTGAGTTCTTGGACAATACAGCTAATTCCCTTTAGGGCACAGACCTTCCAAATACAAAAGCCTGAAACGAAGGGTCTCCATGGTATCCTCCTCAAGCCTGGAATCTTCCACCCCTTCAAACATCAAAAACAAACAAGTGGCTCTTCCTCTGAGGGAAAGGAGAGCTCAGGCTTCCAGAGGACGGGAGAAATATTTTACTTTAATTCCTTCCAGGTGAGTCTACAGCAATGAAAACAAATTATAGGGCAAATATCAATAGACCTCCATCCTACATTAAATTATAAATAAATCTCTATGCTACACATGTATTAGGGGCCTGAATTATATCCCCCTAAAAGTCATATGTTGTAGTCGTAACTCCCAGGACCTCAATAATGTGACCTTTCTTGGACATAGGGTCTTTAAAGAGATAATTAAGTTCAAATGAGGTCGCTGAGGTGGGCCCTAATCCAATATGACTGGTGTCTTTATAAGAAGAGGAAATTTAAGACACAGAGACGTACAGAGGAGGAGCATGTGAAGACACAGGGAGAAGACAAAAATCTGCAGGCCAGGGAGAGAGGCCTCCTGCCGACACCTTGATCTCAGACTTTCAACCTCCAGAACCGTGAGAAAATAAATTTCTGTTATTTAAGCCACGCAGTCTGTGGTACATTGTTACAGCAGCCCGAGCGAACTAGCTAACTAATAAACATGATTTCTGAGCAAAATGCAGGTATTGTAGCAGGAGATTTAGAAACATTTGCTGATTTGTAATTATATATTAGTAACAGTAGGATTTAGCTTAAGGAGTAGGGACCCAAGTCTGGGCTTCTGAATTTTAACTTTTTTACTTTTAATTTCTTTACTGTCCACCTGGCCTGGTACCTGCCATGTAACTTCTCTAGACCTTGGATTCCTTATTTAGTATACAATGAAAGGCTTTGACTAGATCCTCTTTAAGCAATCAGTTTCTGAGTCCACGCTTGATAAAATTGTTAGAAACCCCCAAATGATTAACTCTATTCCAGCTTTTACAAAGTGTGCTTTGTGCAAGGCTGGAACTTAAAGATAACGGACACCTCCACAAAAAGAGGTCAAATAAATCTGGGAAACACTGTATTTTATATCCCACTTTTGGAAAGATGTAAGGCCCATTAGCATCTTAACGGATCTGTAAAAATGTCCTTTAGGAAAGAAAACTGTTGGTTGAACCTAAGCTTATGGGAGTCCAGGACAGACTTTCCCAGTTTGCAACCTTTATAAACATCCTGAGGGGCTAATATTCCACAGCTCTTGCTTGGACAAGGCTGAAGTGTCATGTTCCAATAGGAAAAGAAAATTATCCTGACACTTGTTAAATGGTAGCGAGACTTTTCAGGAGTATTGCAATAGGGGTTTAATTTATTACAACAGGGGAGAGAGATGGGGCTCAACTCCGAATACAGCAAGGATAAGTTTTATGATAGGCAAGGAACAGAACGAGAGGGTCAGTGGATGCAAAGTTACTAACAGGGGACATCAAGAGTTGGGAGAGGGGGCCTTTGATAAACAGACCTAACAGGACTCTCGCTGAAGCCTGGCCAGAGTGATCAGATTATAAGAGTGGGGGTAGGAGAGAGGAACTTGGCCAAATATCAAAGATGGGAGGATACTTGCTAAAATAACTTGGGAGGATACTTGCTAAAAGAACTTAGCAGGATTCTTGCTAAAACCGGGCTCGGCAGGCTAAAGACAAGACCTAAGGACGAGGCCTGGTCAAAAAGAGGGCTCAGTGGAGCCTGATTCAAGTCTGGTTTGTCACCAGGTCCATCTGTGACAATCAGAAGAAGAAGCTGCTGTGAAACCTTTATCACTCAATCTTCTTTTTTCTCAGTAAATCATTTCAAGATAATCTCATTTTCCAAGAGGAAAAAAAGATGGGAACCCAATGATAGGACTTGGACTCTTGATTTCGGTCTAATTACTGTACACCAGCTACTGTGAACACAGTCCGTGCCTGAAGTCAGCTGGCAGAGAGGCTCATCTTGATGGCACTGACCCAGCGGCACTGGTTTTGGATCCGACAGTGCCAGGCACTTGTCCCCGTTCAGAAGTTCATCAGGCAGTTTCCAACGACCCGGAGGAGTTAAACGACACGGGAGCCCCAGGGCCAACGGTGGCCAAGAAAGTCCAAACACTATTTCAATCCACGGTGTTACCCCATCCGCTCCCTTCTGTGTCTGTCACCTCCCTTTATTCACAGCAGCTGTAGGACATTTCTATGGTAAGGTGGCAGCATCCTGTTTCACTGGAACAGCGATACGTGTGAAGTGAGAAGGCTGTGTTCACGGCAAATGTGGCGAAAACAGTGATGGTGCTTTTCCCCCATTAAACTTCACTGTTTATCAGGAAGCTGTTTAGGATGAAGGCTTAAAACCCAATCAGAATGGGATGGGGTTATATAAACACTTCCTTTGCACCTACACACATCCTTGGGGCTAAAACTAAACCCTAAGACAATTAAATAATGATAAAAGTGGAATGGATGTAAGAACTGCCTGGTTCAGTGATTCCATATCCTGCTGGATTAGGATCAGCTGCGGAGCTGGCCAGGGTCCCACTCCCTGAGATTCTTGTTCGGTCGCTCTAAGGAGGGAGAGGGAGGGTTACTCTGAGCTTTTAAAAGAAAACACGTGTTAATCATCTGCCCAGGTGACTTTAATGTCTAACCAGGTTGGAGACCATTGATCTATTTCAGCCTCCTTACTTTAAGCTTGAGGCCCAGAAAAGGGGAGTAACTTTTGAAAGGTCACACAGCTAATTAGTGACAAAGCCAAAACAACAAAACTGGCATTAAGCAGCACTGCAGGTTTTAAGAGGTTTTCTTAACTTCACCTGGTAACCCCAGTTGGCACAAATGTTCATTTATGGTCTTAGAAAACAAGGTAGAAAGTCTGCAGGCTTCTGACTAGTGTTCATGTGCGTTCACTCATGATTTGGATATGCTGATTACAAGAATGTGAAGTTGACCAAGAGTAATTGGAAAAAAGAAATTATATTTCAATCCTTGTGTTTAAATGTTTCTAATTATTTACCATTATAAGTGTCATGTATTGTGTGCATCACATCAAATATATATCATTATCTGAAGATAATTGATACTGGGAAGTATCACTAAAGAATAAAACAGGGACTAAAGTTTTACAGAAAATAGTGAAAAAAGGTTGGCTGGGACATATCTTGAAAAATGAAAGTGTACCTGATATTTACAAGTGCCATATGACAAACTACCTCTTATTTTTTTTTTTTCCCTCTGTTTCCTTTTATTGCTTACAATACAGTACTATATGGCTATTACATAAAATTGTTATAAGAATTAATGAATTATACAAAAAAGGAATTTTAAATATAAAAGAGCATATTCTAAGTGAAAACGTTATTATAATAATTCTACCTCCTTGCCCAGTTATAAAACACAAGAATCATTTTATAAGGCTACTTGTATATTAATTTCCAAATAGTCTGATTAAAGAATGTTTTAATCTATATTTTAGGCAAAATAGAAAATCGAATTTTAACATATTATCAAGTGATTGAAAATAAAAGCACTGTCAATTTAAGTATTTCAACTGCCAGAGTTCTATAGGCCAGATAATAATTTTAAATAATAGCTACATTGTTAATTGTTGAAATAATATGTAATAGTCTTTTTTTCTCCTCAATCATTAAAATCATATAATATTCCAATAATAATTTATCACTAAGACAGGTATTTTTCTAAGTAATGTATCACCAAACCACATTTTGTTTCTGATGTCATCTGCTGAAATCAATCCATGTTATAAAGTGACACATTGGCTAAAAACTTGATAAACTCTGGAATGAAGTTCACCGACATGCTACTAAAAATAGACCCTTTTTAATTTTTTCAACAAATTTAATACGAGCATGGTGATAGAAATACATTAGGATAATAGAAATTCACCCTACATTAGTTTTTAATGAATCTTAGATATCACAATTCTTTCATATACCAAATTTTAATTAGTCTTCAAAAATAATAACTCCCATCTCTTGAGCAGTTACAACATGAATGATACCGTGCTAAGCACTTTACATGCTTTACTTCATAAAATATTCACAACTTTAACATATTAATTAGTGTTCCCATTGTATAGAAATGAAACTGAGACTCAGAAGGTTAAGAAATTCATTCTCAGTAGAAGAATTAGGATTTGAATACCTCAGGTCTATCTGACTACAAAGCCCATAGTCTTAAACAACCATCCAATGTTAAGAAAAAAGTCTTAAATATAGAGAAGTGGAAAGTCAGCAAAGTTGAAATACAAAGTTAAATTGGATGTGAAAAAAAAGATATTGCTCATTGTTAGAACGAACAAAGAAAGAACTAAATGTTGATGGCTTTTATTGGCATTACTTTGCCATAATAACAAACCACATCCTTCGCTTCCCATTTGACTTTCAAAAACTGATCTTAAAGAGAGGCACTTCGGCAGAAACATTTCAGAGCTTCCTAAATTTTCCCAGGGGTTTCTCTTAATCCTTTGTTATTCAAATCCTCCTTTCAAGCAGTGTTCTTGTGTTCTTAGTCGTTCCCTGTTCTTTGTTGGGTACCAGCCCTTCTCCAGCCTCACTTCACCAACTTCATCAAAATCCTACATCTTCAGAAAACTTTACAACATCACTTCACAAGCGATTTGCATGCATTTGCATTATATTTCCATATGCAACTACAATTTGTGAGAGAGTGGTGAAGATGTAGCTAGCGGATCGGGGATAGTTACGCTCACATCAAGTAGGAGTGACATATGAATGGAGACTGATTTTACAAGTGGTCAGTAGTTTAGTGATTACTTCCCGATAGAACAAGTCTTCTGTACATGGTCATTTAAAACGAGGGAGACTTGGATAATAATTGCTCATCTAAGTTGCACACCCCGCACTTGTTGGCAGTCCCAGTGGATCAACACGGCCTCTGTGGAGATGGAAGCTGCCATCTTTGCAGGCAGGAAAAGCAGGCTTTGCGACACATCCACGTGGCATCTATTCTCTGCCTGGAACACCTCTCTTACCTCTTTGTGGAAACAGATCCCACCCCCTGATTACCGTGGGTGGACATGACCGTGCTGGTCGATTATTGTACCGCATGCTTGGAGGTTGGTAAGGGGCTCTTCCTTCCTCCATAAGTGAAATCCCCATTCTAGACCAGGAGTTTCTCAGCTGGCCTCGTGTCCAGCAGTGTGGTCCATACAGACCAGGTGCAGCCCTAGCTGCCTGGAACCTGAGTTTGGTGATCGCAGCTCTGAAGACAGGAAGATGATGTTAGCGGTATCTCCTCTGCCTTAAAGACTTGATATCCACGGGTGTTGTCTCATTCAGAGCTGTCGACTGGTTGGCATACACAGCAGCGGCAGCTGTCTGGCGCCTGGATGGCTCTCCTTGTCCTGCACTGTTACTACAGGAGGTCGAGCAGCATCTTCCCCAGGAAAAGGAGATGGGAGGGCATCTTCATGAGGACTGAAAAGAGAGGCTCAAATACTCAAGCTTCCTGGCTGTATGTTAAAGCAGTGGCCTCAACCTTTTTGGCACCAGGGACCGGTTTCGTGGAAGACGATTTTTCCATGGATGAGGGGTGGGGGGACAGTTTAGGCAGAAATGCCGGCGATGGAGAGCGGCAGAGGAAGTTTCAGCTGGCCCACCGCTCACCTCCTGCTGTGCGGCCCGGTTCCTAACAGGCTGTGGACCAGTACTTGTCAGGGGCCGGGGGTTGGGGACCCTGTGTTAAAGGAACAAAGCAAAGACATAGTGGCCCCCGGCCCCAGTTCAGACTGAACCGAGGCTGCAGTTGCTCTGTTGCCCAAAAGGGGTTTTACAGGAAAATAATTTCTACTGAAGTACAGAAATGGACCTCAGGCAGGCCCATCTCCTGGAACTGCTTAGTGACATGATGGGTAGGAATCTATCTTGTGATTAATCCGCAGTCAGAATGTAAACATTCTGTGTGCGATGGGCGGGGGCTGGGTAGGCATAGGCCCGTAGACTGTCTCCAAAGTGAGGTCCAGTAGTGCAGGGGATGCAAATTTAAGCTACGCCCTCCCCATGAGAATGGCAAAGGCAAGCTCCTTTTCCCTGATGGGTCCTGGCACCAGGCAGTGATAGTATCAGCGGGTTGGCCCTTGGGGTTCTGGGAGACCCGCATCTGTGTCTGTGGTCTTCTGCCTTACATCGTGATATCCATACAATTTTTATCCTTCGCCATTAAATTAACTTTATCACCTCTTCTAACCATGTATCTTTCCAGCTGTCACATTGCCGTCCCTTTGTGACACCCATGCAGTGAGGCTTAGGCCACAGTTAGGAAGACTTCCCTGTTTCAGGGTGTCTGATCTGAGCTCAGGGATCCTTGCAGGAGGAGCCCTTCATCTGGCTCTGTTAGGCCACGGTGCTGTACATGGCTGCCTCTAGGCAGCCCATTAGAGACTCAAGGTTATGACAAGCACACAAGGAATGGACCCTTTCACCCCTTTCCTTTCAGAAAGGCAGATACTTACTGAACCAGCCAGCAAGTTCTACCAGCCTGTACTCCATTAACCTCAGTGGCATCGCAAAATGAAATTCACAGTTTAAGCTAGTTCATGTGACCAGCAAGTTCAGGAGACAGCTGGAAGGGTCTGAAATTCAATGTCGTAATACAATTACCTCATACCAGCACTGCTTTCAAAAGTTCTCAGCTTGGAGACTTTCCAAAGGCTGTGAGTCCCATTTTCCACTGTGACATGTTAAAAATCATCATGGGTAAATTGTTCCACAGATAGTTTTGGGTCTTATGCCAATGCAATTTCCTGTGAATTGAACAAAATTGCTCTTATAGCATTGAAAGGCCTATATTTTATCTGTGAGGGAAAAAAAGACCTAGAAATTATGCCTTGCAACCTGGGTTGTGTGGAGGTTGTACTACTGGCAATGTGACCCCAGTTATCTTGATCCATAAAAACAGCATCCAATTTGTTTCTACCACCGTATTTCAGAAAACAATTCTGTGGAACAGTTTGCCCCACACATGGAGACTTCAAAGCCCTGAGAGAAATTCAAAAGCTATTCCTTTCTCTTGAAGCCATATTAGCTAACTCCCTACCAGATGGGCTCAGAAGACTCTAATACTGAAGTTGCACCTATAAACCGTGAAATGTTAACAGCATAAATGGCCACCTTGAGAGGGTATGTGCCCTAATAGGCTAGGAATCGTGTGTAAGTGTCCCGGGTAATTCAGTCATTATTAATTAGGACATAAAAAGATTGAAGATGAAATAGCCAGCCTTCTGAAGAGTCACGCCCTGAGAGAGACTTCCCTGGGTGCTCCAACTGACCGCTGGCGTTTGAGAAGCACGTGGAAATGGGTGGTGCTTACTTATGACTGGGGTGCTGGTCGAATGTTGCTGGGACTTCACCTCCTTCTCCCATCCTCTTAAAAAACAAAAGATTTGCCTTGCTGAGAATTAAGGCAGGGTATACTCATATACATGGAAAGAGAATTCAGAAGTGAGCTAAAGAAAAGGAAAGGATGAAACTCCCACAGGTTCAAAGACGGAAACGTGTGGAGTCAGAAACATTGCTCAGCACTGGATGACCGGTGCGCCCACTCGAAGCAGGCTACTGCCACTGAAAATGAATTCTTGGAAGAGCCAAGTAATAACAAAAAAGCACTTACAGAGATTTGGTTAGATCATAAGACAGACTTTTGAGAATTACAATGAAATATTTTTCAAATTTAGACATTCAAATCTGAAGAAAATGAAAGCACTAATTTGAAAAGATACATGCACCCCAATGTTCATTGCAGGATTATTTACCATAGACAAGATATGGAAGCGACCTATGTGCCCACTGATAGATGAATGGATAAAGAAGCTGAGGTGTATATATATATATATAATGGAATGTGACAGCCATAAAAAAAGAATGAAATCTTGCCATTTTTGACAACACGGGTGGACCTAGAGGGTATTATGTTAAGTGAAATAAGTCAGACAGAGAAAGATAAATATTGAGTGATTTCACTTATATGTAGAATCTAAAGAACAAAACAAATGAACAAACACAACAAAACAGAAACAGAGTCATAGATACAGAGAACAAACAGGTCGTTGCCAGAGGGGAGGTGGGGAGGGGGAAGAGAGAAATAGGTGAGGGAGGCTAAGAAGTACAAACTTGCAGTTACAAAATAAATGAGTCACAGGTATGAAATGTACAGTGTGGGGAATATAGTCAAGAATTGTGTAATATCTTTATATGGTGACAGATGGTAACTAGACTTATCATGATGATCATTTTGAAATGTATAGAAATATTGAATCACTATGTCTTGTACCAGGAACTAACATGGGGTTGCAGGTCAATTATACTTTGAAAAAAAACCAAACATATAGAAAAAGAGATCAGATTTGTGGCTACCAGAGGTAGGGGGTGTTGGGAGGGGAAACTGGATGAAGATAGTCAAAAGGTACAGACCTCCAGTTATCACATCAATAAGTACTAGGGATGTAATGTACAACGTGATAAAGATCACTAATACTGCTGTATGTTATAGACGAAAGTTCTTAGAGAGTACATTTTAACAGTTCTCATCACAAGGAAAACAAATTTTTCCTATTTCTTTAATGTTGTACCTATATGAGATGCCGGACTGTTGTAGTCATCATTTTATGATGTATGCAGGTCAAATCATTATGCTGTACATCTTAAACGTATACAGTGCTGCATGTCAATTATATCTCAATAAAACTGGGGGGAAAAATTCAATAGTCAAACTGAGAAAGAGCGTTCACTGTGACCTGGATCATGGTCTTGGTCTGGTTGATAAAGAAGAAGACAGGATTCTCTAAATGCTGAGCAAAAATAGAGTTGAAAATCATGATGGAAAAAAGGTGCTTGGAGGAGAGATTTAGGAGACTTAACAGGGAAAAATATGAAGCCTGGAATGTGAAAAATATAAGAGATGAAGAAGAATGATAATAAAATAATAGAAAAAAAATGTTTTCAATGAGAGATAAGGCTAAAAATTTTAAAAGTCCTCCAAATCAAGCAAGATTGACGAGAAGAACATCTGAGCATATTCGCATACAATTTCAATATTCCAAAGAGCAGGAATTCTTCCAAGAGATGGTTTAAACTAAGGAATGCCTGGAGACTTGGGATTTCTATTCAGTCACACGCTGAACACTCAGGAATGTGGTGCTGTTGCTTGCCCCTGTCATTTGCCCTTGGAGCACATGGGCAGATTTCCAGAAGAATCCAGAGGGACCAAGAAGGTGCTTTGAAAACCTAAGAATGACTGAAGTGGGCTTCTCGTGCCTGGTGGGCTGACACCACGTGAGGGGACTGACAAGCAATGGACACGTCCCTGAAGGTTCAGGCGGTCTGGGATGCTGTGTGTCCACCTGTGACACTGCTGCCCCTGTAGAGCCATCATCTGTTCCTTGAGGAGCCACCTCTGCAGAAAAGTTTTCACATCCTTTGCAGTTAAAGAAACCTCATATCCCTTAATGGTGTTTGTTGGAATTTTCCAAACATCGATCATTATCATAAAATGACAGACCCACTTAAAGATAAAGCCTTCCAAGCTTCCAACCGGAAAGAACAAGATACGTACAAAGGAAATAGAATCAGACTGGCATCAGATTTTTATCTGTAACTCTGGAAGCTAAACAACAGAGGAGAATCTATAAACCACTGAGGAAAAAATAACATGACTCCAAGAATCCCGTAGGCAGCCAAGACGAACACAAAAGACACTGTGGCTATGTGAGAATTAGTATCATCACAGCATTGGTTAGGATCTTAGCAGCAGAAAGCAGAATCTGCTCCAGCTAGTTTTAGCAGAAAGGGATAGAGATCATTGAAAGAATCACTGGGAGAGCTGAAGAAACAGATTCTAGGATTAGCTCCTGAGACTAATTCTCAGATCCATACCGCAAAATAGGCCTGCTAAGGATGTGGACATTTTGGGAGGCCATTATTCAGCTGATCACAGCAAGCATAGTTATTTTATAGTCCGTGTCCAATAATTTCAAGATCTGAAAGCATTGGAAAGTCTGTTTCTGTGGTCCATTCTTGCAGATGGTTCTCTCACATGTTGCGTGCTTCGTTATATGCTTGGTATGTTTGACTATGTGCTTAGACCCGAAATGTATTATTAAGAAAAAATTGATGACTGTAATGAATGTGCTTCATCTAGAGAGGATTTGTGTTTGCCTTTTTCCAAACATCTGTAAGCATGACCAATATGGGACCATTTTAAACCAAGGCTGTGGCTTGGGGGTTTTCTTGATGAACCAGGCAATGTCGACCCAGCTGCCCAACCTTGTTCGGGCTGGTTGACTTTTATCTCAGTCTTACCATGAAGGGGATCGTCAGTGGGGCCCCAGCTCATGCTGGGAAGATCTCTTAGAATCTCCACCTTGTGCAGACCTGGGTCTTGATTTCTATTACTCCATGAAGCCAAGAAAAAAAATTCAAGTTTCCCAGTCTGTTTCTGGATTTCCATTTTTCCTTAAATTTTGGCCTGACTATTCTTTAATATACTTTCAGATCTCTGATGGCTTTAAAATAACTTATTTAGAATTTTTAGTTGTTTTTAATTTGGGAGTTCGGGGGCATGAAAAATAGTCCACCATAACCAACCGTTGGAAGTCAAGTCTCACCACCACAGTAATAAATAATACATTTCCCCTGCATCGGCAGGCGGACGCGCAACCACTGCGCCACCAGGGAAGCCCCCCGAAATGTATTATTAAGAAAAAATTGATGACTGTAATGAATGTGCTTCATCTAGAGAGGATTTGTGTTTGCCTTTTTCCAAACATCTGTAAGCATGACCAATATGGGACCATTTTAAACCAAGGCTGTGGCTTGGGGGTTTTCTTGATGAACCAGGCAATGTCGACCCAGCTGCCCAACCTTGTTCGGGCTGGTTGACTTTTATCTCAGTCTTACCATGAAGGGGATCGTCAGTGGGGCCCCAGCTCATGCTGGGAAGATCTCTTAGAATCTCCACCTTGTGCAGACCTGGGTCTTGATTTCTATTACTCCATGAAGCCAAGAAAAAAAATTCAAGTTTCCCAGTCTGTTTCTGGATTTCCATTTTTCCTTAAATTTTGGCCTGACTATTCTTTAATATACTTTCAGATCTCTGATGGCTTTAAAATAACTTATTTAGAATTTTTAGTTGTTTTTAATTTGGGAGTTCGGGGGCATGAAAAATAGTCCACCATAACCAACCGTTGGAAGTCAAGTCTCACCACCACAGTAATAAATAATACATTAACGCATGCTTACGGTATGCCAATCACTGTCCTAATTGTGTTCTATCCATTGTCTATTTGGTGGAACAATGGAAGGTCTGGGCCCTGAAGTATGCAAGTTCTCAATCCCAGGGCAACTCAAGTAGAGATAATGAGAACTGAAAAGTACTTCATGTTTATGGTGGAAGAGACATTTCAAACTAGAGGTTTTCAAATGACAGTGAGTCAATGAAAATATCCTCGTAATTATTTCTGAAGAAAGAGTGTCCTGTCCGTCACACATGACTTTAATCACTTATTATTCAGTTGACACTTTATTGAACACAAGTTATCTACCAGTTACTCTGCGGGGGACTAAAACTACAAAGATGAAAACAGATTCTGAAACACACTATTATTATACCACATAGTGAGTGTTGTGATAAACATAAGCCCACAGCAGGGGCTGCCTTCCCCAGCCTAAGGGATTAGTAAAGGCTTCTTGAAGAAAGTGGTCCCTGAACTGAATCTTAAATCATGGTAAGAGTTGTCCAGGTAAAGTTGGGATGAAGGGAAGGGCTACCAGGCACAGGGAACATCATAAGCAAAGGCCCAGAGTTGAGTAACAGTGTGATGTGTAGGTCAGGAGCCCAGTTAGGTGGCAGCTGCAGTCACTACTGCCCTTAGATCTGGCCAAACAGGGCTCCTAGCTCAGTCCCTTAGCCTCTGGGTGCCTCATATTTTGGAGGGCCTTCCTCCAAGTTTTCTAAGTCCCCCTCCAGTGCCTGGGACTGACTGGGATCTGCAGAGCCATCTGAGAAGGGCGCACTAAGCTGGACCAAGAACTGTGTGGACCCAGTCCCCATTTCTTCCCTTTGAGGTGCTTGCTCGCCCACCCTCTAGCATGCATGTGGGGTTGACCAGATGTCCTGTGGAGCCCCAAGA
The DNA here is from genome assembly GCF_002837175.3 of Physeter macrocephalus. Lineage (NCBI taxonomy): Eukaryota > Metazoa > Chordata > Mammalia > Artiodactyla > Physeteridae > Physeter > Physeter macrocephalus. The sequence goes on from NC_041225.1 coordinate 31,711,233, forward strand.
TTCATGTCAATGGTGTCGTCTCCCAGGGCCCAGGTACTAGGACAATGGCTTGGCCAACACATTGCTCCAGCTGGCCAGCCCAGTATTTCTTTCATGGGATCCTGAGATTGGGCCACCAGGATGGTGTTGACATGCTGATTCACATTGATTCTCACTCGCGTTGTACACAAGACACGTTCAGGGCTCTGGGCTACTGAGGGTCCGTGGTTGATCCTTGGGCTTGATCCACATCTGTGTTCCCATGGATTGGCTCTTGCCCTTCCAGGTTCCAACCGTGGTGCTGCCTCTGGTCTACAGCATCGAGGATGGCAGGGAGGTGGCGGCGTCATTTACCTGTGCACCCTCTGCTGCTGGCCACACAGGGTGGCCACCCCACCTTCTGCAGGATCTATGCCACATGCAGGGCAATCCTCTAGGGGTGACAGCACCTCTTTCCTCCAAGGGCCTTGAGACCCTTTCTCCACAATGTCAGCAGCAACACATCCACGTCCTCTTTTGCCCCCAGTCTCAGTGATGTCCTCTCTTGCCTCCGACCACGTGGCGACATTTTGTCTTCACAGGTCAGTCTTGAACCATGCCAGATGAGGGATAGACATTCTTCGGGTCAATGCCCCTTGCCTATCCTCCCCGCTAGTGGTGGTTTGTGGAAGGCAGGAGTGAAGTCAGCATTGAAAAGATATCACATCCTAGGAATGCAGCAATTATGGACCAAGGAGGTGAAGAGAAGACATGGCTAAAGGCATGACTGTAGAACAGATGTATTATTCTACATTTATACTCTAACATTTCAACTGGTAAATTTAAGACGACCAGAAAACATTCTCCCGCACACTCTGTCTAAGACTTGCATTCGTGGGCATCATAAACCACGCACTGTAACAGCTTTTGAGGGAGTCACTGGAAGCCCATATTCACCGGAGCCATAAGGGAGGATGCAGCATCATGAGTAATGATGCAACCAGCACTAAACAAATGATATCAGGGAACTTCAGGGAAAAGTTTACTTTTAATACCAACAGGACCAGAAAGCCACGGCACTGCAAGCAAGAGCGGTGTTGCCACTTTTTCTTTATGGTGGGAAGTGTGAAACTAGCAGCAAAGGCGCATTTGACAGAAAAGAGCATGAAGACCTGGCTCCTGGGGCTGTCCAGGAAGAGATGGTACCCGGACAGGCACTAACTGGGTCATTAACAAAACCACAAGCACCTCTTTTCTACCAATAATTCTAAATCTTTGTTGATAAACCACTAAAAGTTGTATGGTCTATAAATTTTGTAATACATATTTAATCAAATTGTGTATATAATATCAGGGCCCTGCCAAAACATATTTGCCCAGGTCCCTGTAAACCCTGGAGCAGCCCCGGCCGCTGCAGCGTGGGCAGAGAGGGGGGAAGCTGACCTGAGAACTGACAGTGGGGATGGAGAAGAGGGGTCTGAGCTGGACTATGAAGGGTGTCAAACCAGCTGGACTTGGTGGTCATCCTGCTGTGTCTCAGAGGCAGGCGATGCTGGAGATGGCGAGGGGAAGGTGGGTGGACACATGAACACAGAAAAAGAACAAGTTTGATGTCTAGATGGGTCTGGTGCCGTACGAATGAAGTTTAAAGTGTCCATGGGACTTCTGGGAGATGTCCAGCGAAGAAACCTGGCTGTGCGATGTGAAGCCTGAGTATGGGGGAAGCAGTGGGCCGTCCGTGTACCGGGGGTGCGGGGGGTGGAAACCTAGAGAGAATATGGGAGTCTTCCAGGAGAGAGTGCAGAGCCAAGCCAGCAGCGGCTGAGACAAAATACACTGAAATTGACTGACCGCAGCTCTAACTGGGTTCTCTTCCTCCTCCTGACAAGCACGAGATCCCAGGCTAAAAGTGGGTAATGATTATGAAACAATAGCCGTTGCATTATGTAATCTAGGTCCCTGGGATTTGTTTGCTAAGGGACTGAATGTACTTCTCATAAGTAAGAGCTAATAATGGTAACAGGACTTTACATATTTCATTAAATAATGTTAAGGGTGAAAACTCAGAACTAAATCAAACTCAGACATGAGAAGACAAACAAAATTCATCTCAATATTGGGTTACTGTGTTCCAGTGCTTTGTCCCCTAGGATGTCAGGTGGTGTTAAAAAGCTCCTTCCTCTGGATAGTGATGTTTTTTTTGAAAGGAGGTATGCACACCCCCTCCCCACTTCTTATTTTTCTTAACAATTGGGTTGTCTAGCAAGGGAATCTCACTTTAGTTCTATTTTTAGCTATGTTACAGTATAGCCATGTTAAAAGCCTCGAGTACTTGAGGTAAAAATAACAATCCAATGTTAAATAAAACTGACTTCACAACTGTAGACAGACTTACAGTCAGAAGCACACAGTTAGTTAGTTATTACTGAGAGAATTAACTATCCATATTAGTAAGTTCCACAGCCTTTAACTCCTGGTAGGATGGAGGCGGAGTACAAATAAATGTAAATTAAAATGTGAACAATTTACCCAGAAGATTTTCTTTTCAACTCTCTGACCTTAGATTTTAGCCACAAAGTCTATATAAATGTTAGCTACGTTATCTAATCAGCTAATCATACTGGGTGGAAGAAATATTTCTTTAGTGACTTTTACTATTATTATAGGACAGTAAGATATACATCAAAGAAAGATGAACAGAAAATCAGAGCTCTCAAGACTGTTCTCTTTTAAAAACAACATAAGTAAATTTTTGAGGTAGTACTTATAATTTCACCATCCTAATACAAAAATTATTTTCATTTTTACATGTCTACCATTCTTTGGCCATATATGAACATTTCCATGCTGTTGCAATCACACCATATACATACTTTTGCAGTCTGCTTTAAAATTTTTATAAGGTAAAATATTGTGATGTTTATACATACTCTTTAAAATGATCATTTTTTCAAAGTCTTCATGTTGATAAACTATAATTTTTCAAATATTCTCTTGTGGTTGGATATTTTAGTTACATATAGCTTTTGATGTACTAGAGAATATGGCAGTGAGCAAAACATCAGTATTTTTCTTTCTAATTAGGTTGCACACAGTACTAGCTAAAATTTCCAGTTTCATTATATCTTTACCAGCAGAGAGCATTATTACTTTTTAGATGATTTGATAATTTAGCACAAAAGTTCCCTGGAGTTTACTTTAATTGCATTCCTTTGGTTATTAGGGAGAAAACATTTTTGTATGGATTTACTTACCATTATTAGAGCGCTAAAAATAAAACAAAAAGGAATGAAATAAATAACTGAGTAATTCTAGTAAACTAACCAGAGTCCACCTACTGACTGAAGAAGTTTTGATTTTGTCCCCCTATGTCAACTTCATCACTAATTGAACAATTAGAAATCTCTATGTCACGCAGGGTTTTCTCCCCTTCTCTACTCTTTTTTTTTTGCGGTACGCGGGCCTCTCACTGTTGTGGCCTCTCCCGTTGCGGAGCACAGGCTCCGGACGCGCAGGCTCAGCGGCCATGGCTCACGGGCCCAGCCACTCCGCGGCATGTGGGATCTTCCCGGACCAGGGCACGAACCCGCGTCCCCTGCATCGGCAGGCGGACTCTCAACCATTGCGCCACCAGGGAAGCCCCCCTTCTCCACTCTTATTCCGCTGAAAGAGAGGGCTTATCTTCTGTTGCTATGTTCAGTGCAGTCCATAAGGCAGAAGACAAATGGCCTCCATAGAGTCCAACCCCTTTATGTGTTTTGTAGTGCTATCCCATAGAAAAGGATATTGAGGCTAAGAAGACAAATTACTTACTCAGGATCATACAGGTTATGATGTGGCTAAGCCAGGGTTTGAATCCAGGTATGTCCCTCCAAAGTTCATGCTTTCTCCAATGTGCTGACTACCCTAGATGATCACAAAATTAACCTACCCCAGATCATTCTAATGAACAGCTCATTAATCAACCCTCTCTGCAAACAGAAAGTTGCATACAGATTCTCAGTAGCATTAATGTATTTTCTGATAATGAGTTTAGTAGGACACAAGGCCTTTCTCATGTCTGTCTCAGACAGTGTGATTCCATAAAAAATGAGATTATGTAAGAGAGCCCTGTCTTCACTGCTGCTCAGGAACCATATGTAATTATCTCTTGGTGACTGATTTAATTAAGATTCAAGAACTGATTCACATCCAAAACCACATTCACTGTGATAAAATCTACTGGACAGAAGTCCATTGATGTCCTAGTTAATAAGACATACGATTCTCCTTTTAGTTGCTTCATCTTTGAGTACTTTTCCAAACATTCCCTTTAACAGCTAATGTGGTTTAAATTTTTTTTTCTTTATTCCACTTAATGAGATCTTGGCTGCTACAGGATTCAAGGGGGCTATGCTAAACAATGCTGTTGTATTTAACACAGGTCCAGTCATTTGATAGCTCTTGGTGGCTGTGTAAACCTGGCCAAATGTACACGTACAGCAGGATGTCCTGCTATTTTGGGTGTTGGATGGAGCCAACAACTCCGGACAATTTTCTAACTTGGTGATTGGAATACTAGGGGCTTACTTCCATTTTTAGTAAAGGGGTAAGTACACTAAGATACACGAGATTCCAAAGTATACTCATAGGAACTTTGACAGGGTGGGCGGGGGAGTGGAATTAAGATGCTTGATCTCTTGCAAAAAATAAAGTTGAACATGCAGACTATCTATGATAACTCCCAGCAAATGCCATTTAAATCCAATAATCCTTTTAAAGTCCAGCTAATAAACAGTCATGTGATACAGGATATGTGATGAGAAAAGTATCTTGTTTGGACTAATCCCAGTTCTACTACTAACTAAGTGACCTTAGCACCTAATAATTTTGAATATTTAAGAAGTATCCAGTATGGGCCAGTCACTGAACAAAATGCTTATTTATGAAACACGTCTTATTTAATTCTTACATCCTGTAAGATAGAAACAAAAAGGAGTCCTAGAGAGATTATGTAATTTACCCAAGATTATAAAGTTATAAAGTGGCAAAGCCAAAATATTTAAACTTTAGATTGAAATGCAACATGTATACAGAAATGTGTGCACACCTTAAGGGTACAGTTTGCTGAATTATTAAAAAGTGAATACAATCATGTAACCACCAATCAGGACAAGAAATGGAACCTGAAAAGCACCCCAGAAGCTATTCTTCTGGCCCTTCCCAATGACTAACCTGTTCTTCCTTCCAACACCATATGTTAGTGTTCCCTACTTTTGAACTTTCAAACAAATGGACTTATACAATATGTGACCTTTTGTGTCTGGCTTCTTTCACTTACAAAATTGATTTTTATGTCTGGTGTAAGGTAGTGGACAAATTTCATCACCATTTGCTGAAAAGACATTCCCAGCCCTGCTGCTCTGCAGAGGTACTTTTGTCATAAATCAAGTGTTGCTATATGTGTGATCTTCTGAGCTTTTTGCTTTATTTCAGTCATCTGTTTGTCTTTTCTTGTGTCAATACCATACTGAATTATTTCTGAAGTCTTGGTATCCAGTTGAGAAATTCCTCCAATTTTGTTCTTCTTCAAAATTGCTTGGTTATTCTAGTCCTTTCCTATTATCATACAACTTTTAGAATCAGACTATTAACTTTCACAAAATACCTGTTGGAATTTTATAGGGATTGCATTGAACCTATAGATCAAGTTGAGAAGAACTGACATCTTTAGGTTGTTGAATTTTCAACCTGTGAACATCTCTCCATTTATTTAGATCGTCTTTTACATTTTTTTTTATTATTAATGTTCTATAGTTTTCAGCACAGAAGTCTTAAATGTGTTTTTGTTCGATTTATTTCTGGTTATTAGATTTTAAAATGCTATCTTTTAAATACAACTTACAATTGTATTTTATACAACTGACTTTTATAAATTGACTGTGCTTGCAACAATTTTGCTAAATTGACTTATTAAATCTAATAGCTTACCTGTAGATTCTTTGGGATTTTTAATATATAAAATTATGTAACAATCAAGTAATCTAGTTTTATGTCTACCTTTTCAATCCCTATGCCTTTTATTTCTTTTTCTTGCCTTCTTGCATTGGCTATGATCTTAAGTAAAATGTTGAATAGCAGGGGGCTATTCAAGGGAGTATCCTCAACTTCTTTCTGTTCTTAGAAGGAAAATATAAAAAATTCACATTTATATGTTTGCTATGGATGTTTAAGATAGATATATTTTTATCAGATTAAGGAAGATCCCTTCTTTCTTCAGTGTGCTAAGAATTTTTTATGAATGCATGTTGAATTTTATCAAATGCTGTTTCTACACTTATTGAGAGAATTATATGATTTTTCTCCTTTATTCTATTAACATGGTAAAAAACACGGATCAATTTTTCAATGATAAACCAGCTTTGCTTTCCTGGAATCAATCCAATTTGCCTGTGATGCATTCTCTTTTTTACATAATGCTGTATTTGTTTTGCTAATATTTTGTTTAGGATTTTTGCATTTATCTCCTTGAATGAAATGGGCCTATAATTTTCTTTTTTGTAATATTCTTACCAAATTTTGGAATAAAGATTTTTCTGTCCCCATAAAAGTCTTAAGAAATCTTTTCTCTTTTTCTGTTTTCTGGAAGAGATACATAAAATTGATATTTCTTCCCTAAATGTTTGATAGCATTCACTTGAGAAGCCATCTGGGTATGAGGTATATTTTGTGGAAAGTTTTTAAACACAGTGTTCAATTACTTAAATTTTTTCTTTATTCTTATGTCAGTTTTGGTAAATTGTGTATTACTAGGAAATTATGCATTTCATTGAAACTTCCAAATTTACTGGCATAATGTTGTGATAATGTACTCATTTTTTCAGTCTATTTGTGCCACATTAGTATAGCTGAATTAGGTTTGTTCTGTTTTATTTTTGTTTTGTTTGCATTGAATTATTTCTTTCAAACTTACTTTTCAGCTTCAATAGCCTTACACTTAAAATTTATCTCCTGTAAGCAGCATATAGTTGGGTTTTTTTCAAGCCATTTCATTGATTTTTAAATCTTAATTGTGTATAGTTCATTCACATTTAATGTAATTATTGTTATATTTCCATTTAAATCCACCATCTCATCATCACCTCTTCCTATTTGTCCCACATCTTTTATATTCCCTTTCTCCTTTCTTGCCTTCTTTTGTATTAGTTAACTAACTATTTGTTGTTATATTTTCCATACTCTTCTAGCTTGTTGGTTAGAGGTATATGTAGGTTTTCTGGAGACCTAAAGCTTATACAATTTCAAGTGCCTTTATTAAGAAAAATAATAGGGACTTCCCTAGTGTCGCAGTGGTTAAGTATCTGCCTGCTGGTGCAGGGGACACGGGTTCGATCTCTGTTCCCACATGCCGTGGAGCAACTAAGCCCGTGCACCACAACTACTGAGCCTGCGCTCTAGAGCCTGTGAGCCACAACTACTGAAGCCCACGCACCTAGAGCCCGTGCTCTGCAACAAAGAGAAGCCACCGCAGTGAGAAGTCCGCACACCGCAACGAAGAGTAGCCCCCGCTCGCCGCAACTAGAGAAAGCCCACACGCAGCAACGAAGACCCAATGCAGCCAAAAATAAATAAATAATTGTTTTTAAAAAGGAAAAGCAATAAAACATTATAGATATAAAATTAGGAATAAGAAGGATATATATAGAGAGAGAGAGCGAGAGAGAGAATCACAACAAATTTCAACTTTTAAAAAGCTGACCAATATCACAAACATCACCAAACCCAGAAAAAAAAAATAACATAATATTTTTCACTGCCTAACGTACTTCTATAATATTTCCCTACTTTTTTGTGCTGCTTTTCTATATGGCAATAATCTTGTAATATCATTTACTATAGAGAGAACAGAAAAACAATTCAGCCTTTCTTCTAATATGGCTGATTGAAATTTTTTTACTTATTGTTCTTTATTCCTGATCATTGGAATACATAAAACATATGACTTGACACACAAATGTATTCACAGGAATTCTGATAAATTCATTAACAAGAAAAAAAAAGATTTTGATGTGTCTGTAATTGAATATGCTTCATGACCAAGTATGTTCCTTTAGGGACTTCCCGGCAGTCCAGTGGTTAGAACTTGGTGCTTTCACTTCGGGGGGGTCTGGGTTCGATCCCTGGTCAGGGAACTAAGATCCCGCAAGGACACAGTGTGGCCAAAAGATTAATTAATTAATTAATTAGTTAAATTTTTTTTAATTAAAAAAAATTTTTTAAGTACATTCATTTAACAAAATAAGAGAACTTCTATTTTAAAAAAAATTTTATTTTTTTGGCCGTCGTTAAGCGGCATGTGGCATCTCAGTTCCCCAACCAGGGTTGAACCTGTGCCCCCTGCAGTGGAAGCTTGGAGTCCTAACCACTGGACCGCCAGGGAAGTCCCAATAACTTTTATTTTGATTAGGCATCAATAGAAAACAAATTTTCTGCTCACGAATACACATCTGATCATTGGAAACATGTTCCAAAGACAAGATAGCCTTGTGTATTGCAAACCTGATCTCATCAGTGGCTACACATGTATTTCCAATGCTGTTCACAGAGGGACACGTCCTTATCAGAAAACAGTCTGGGTCATGATGCTGTGTAGGTGGATGATACAATTATTCCTGGAAGCCACTCTTATACTGAAACCGCTAGAATTACCTTAAATGCCACACACACGACAGCAAATCCCCAAACACATTTCAACAAGAGGAACCAAATATAATGTCGGCTAGAATTAGCCAGGTCCCATGTGAACATAGCCGGTGTTTTGTTATTTTCAGCATACAGCTCCTGCACAAACTTTGTTAGACTTATACCTAAATATTTTATATTTTAGGGTGCTATTTTAAATGGTACTATTTTTTTTCAATTCCAGATTGCTCATCACTAAAATATAGAAATATGATTGATTGGCTATGGTATGTTGATATTCTGTGACCTTGAAAAACTCACTTATTCTAGTAATTTTAGGTAGATTCTTTGGGGATTTCTACAATCTTGTCATCTGCAAATAGGAACAGCGCTGTCTCTGCTTTTCCAATCTGCCATTTTTTTCCTATCTGTGCCTGTCCTATCTGTCCTACCTATCTCTGGCCAGGACCTCCAGGGTGATACTCCACAGAAGTGGTGATAGCAGACATCCTTCTTTTTTCTTGATCGTAGGGGGAGAGCACCGAGTCTTTTACCATTAAGTGCATTGTTAGCTGTGTGTTTTCGCACAGGGCTGTTAATCAGGTTGAGAAAGTTCCCTTCAATTTCTCGTTTGCTGAGTTTTTGTCATAAACGGATGCTGAATTTTGTCATGTGCTTTTCCTGAACTCACTGAGATGATCATGGGGTTTCTCTTCTTTCGTCTGTGGATATGGTGAATTACACTGATTGATTTTCAAGGCATAAAACATGTTATTCATGGATTCATTTGACAAATATCTGTGGGCAGTTATTTCGCCCAGGCGTTGGGCTGCGTGCTGGCGCCACATTTCTGACCCTGGCTGGGGCAGGCCCTGCCCTCGGGGAACTCAAGTATCCCTGTACCCCTAGCGCTCGCCAGCTTTGGAGCCTGCACCCCACATCACCTCTGCTTTGAGGAGCGTGTCGCCAGTGTCCCCCTCAGCCAGAATGGCCTGGTTTTCCTGCCCTCCCGGGGCAGTGTGGTAAGGCACGGCCGGCCCAGGGACGAGGGGGATCAGGAGATGTTGGCCGGGGGAATGCAGGGCTGGCCCTGCAGCCACTACTGCTAAGAGTTCATTCCGCACCTGGGTCCTGACGCTACCCCCGAGGGACGCAGCCCTGGCATCCCTGGCTTTCTCTCCACCTGAGAGTGAGGGCAGCTATCACCCCCTGAAGCATTTTAAAAATTCAAAATAACAACCCCACCATAGGAAGAGTCTCATCGGGTTTGGGAAAGAATGCTAAACAGTATCAGAGTGACACCCCTCTGGGTGGCAGCGTTCAAGGTCACATCTCGGCGGTCCTGGAGCGGTGGTCCACAGCCCCCATTCGGAAGCCATTCTCCTTGTAAAAGACAAAAAGCTCTGACCGCGCTGGAGCTCCCATCAACTCTCACCTGGCTTTTGCTCTTACCTGCTTGCTGCTGTAACTGGCTTCAGAGCTGGGCTCCCCACCTGGGTCTGCCTTCCCTCTAATCCACTCTCTCCATGCTGAGCCATAGGGATCTTCCTGAACTAGAAAGCCAGGCATGAAAATGAGACAGGAGGGAAGGGGGCACAACCTTTCAAAGAAGAACACAGCCCTTGAGGACGCGACGAAAACTGGTTAGAACTGATTAGGCGCAAGATGGCGGAAGACTTGACTTCCCTAGACCTTGAGCCTCACTGTACGCTCATTGTAACACGTGAGCATACGCTAAGTGACACGCCCACAGGCGCCATGACAGTTCTGAGGCCGACCATACAAGGCCAAAAAGTGGACGGTGGCCCAAATCCTGGAAATCCCTGCCCCTTCCCCGAAATAGTCAGAATAATCCACTCATTAGCCTATGACATTACCCGGCCCATAAAAACTAACCACCCCACATTCGGGGGCCACTCTTGCATTTTGAGACCGACCGCATTCTGCCTATGGAGTGTGTATCTCTCTGAATAAATCCACTTCTGACCCATCACTTTGTCTCTCAGTGAATTCTTTCTGTGCTGAGACATAAAGAACCTGAGCTGCATTAAGTCCCGAGTTCTGGCTGGGTTCGAATCCCATCTGAGGTGCGATTGGGTTCGAGTCCCAATCTGAGTCGGGCAGCTCCAAAACTTCTCCACTTCAAATGTTCCATCGGCTTCTCGGAACCTTCAGGATGAGAATCAAGCTCCAAGCATGACCAACACGAGGTCCCCCCACCTGGATCCTACCCACTGTCCCGTCTCCTCGCCACCACTCCCACCTGGCCTTCTGCCCCCAACCACCTGAGCCAACCTGCCTGTGCCCTGTGCCTCTGCGTCCTCACAAGCAGTGTTGTGGCCGCCAGCCCCACCTCTGTCTGATTCTCCAGCAACCACCGCCAGGATGGCAGTTCTAATAAACCAGCCTTCCTCACACCTAGCTGCCTAGAAGGATCACGTGACCACTGGATTCAGATTCAGGTTTACCAAACATTTATCAGGCCCTCTAACGTCACCGGAGAACTGGGTTTGCCTCTTGGTGGGTGTTGAGCCAACAGACACAACCAAGCCCAAGACTGGGAGAAGGAAGGATGTATTACCACTTGCAGCAGGTAGGGGAACACTGGCGATCTTTACGGCAAAATTGGGGAAGTTTTAAGCCAGGGGCACATGCATATTCATGAAGGGGCTTGAGCAGAGGAGAGTTCAGCGTAGAACTGGGGCAAAGGTCGGCAGAGGCCAGGCTCTAGTGACTGAAGTCAGGAAGGTCAACATCATCGTTCCATCCTCCACCTGGGTGGGGGCCTTAGCTCCTGCAGAACTCAGAGATATATTATTATGTCTGTCCCTTGAGGGGGAACTAGGACTCTGCTTTATCACTGCACTATTGTCTGACTGCCTCCTCTCTGTTCCTGCCTTCCTTTGTCCCCTTAAGATCATTAATTACTGAGACCTGTTCAAGAGCAAACATTGTGGCCAGGCTTCGATCACAAAATGCCTATAGGGCCAAAATGGCTTCTCTCGTGTCAAGAAAACCATTCCCGGTTCTCTTTCTCGGGGGACCCCCTAACGTATCTGCTTACGCTAAGACCACACTACGACTCTCCATACACGCCATGTTCACTGGTGTTGGGCTGCACCCTGCAGGCCTGCAAGGCCTGTACTTGCCCAGCTTTGGGACCAAAGAAAGAGCCCGGAGTTGGCGACAGAAACATCAGTGGTTTAATGGATAGGAGATCTTACACGTCTGAAACAAGGTCCTGGAGAGACACCCCACCGTGCGTGGTGGACAGCGGGCAGGACACGACAGCAGTGTTCGCTCCCGGGGTCGGGGGAGGTTAGCAGTTATAGGGGGAATGGCCGTCAGGCTGGTTCATCAGTTACCAGGGAAACTAGCAGAAGGGCACGCCCCTCACCGCCCTTTTGATAAGCTATCATGGTGGAGATGCCCTGATCTAAAGTTAGAGTAGGGACTTCCCTGATGGTCCAGCGGGTAAGAATCCACCTGGCAATGCAGGGGATGCCCGTTGGATCCCTGGTCGGGAAATTAAGATCCCTCACGCTGTGGGGCAGGTAAGCCGGCGCGCCGCAGAGAGAGAGAAGCCCACGCACCGCAGTGAAGAGCCTGCGCTCCGCAGCCAAGACCCGACGCAGCCAAAAAATAAATAAATAAATATTTTAAATAAAGTTAGAGTAACGATTAGCTGGGGTGGGACAAGTACCTAGGAAGCTCAGTCATGTGAGTAGGTGTAGGTGAAGCAGGCACTGGTCTGGCGGGGGAGGCCCAGAGAGCAAGAGAACAGCCGTCTTGCTTGGCCTGACCGTACGCGTCCTAAGCTGCAGAGTGGCAGAGCAGAGTTCTCAGAAACAGAGCAGCTCAAGCAGCCCGAAGCTGGCTGAGTTCTAGCACGTGCGAAGCTCCGGTCTTCTGGTGTGGAGCCACAAGACCAGCACGTGGTTACCCCGCTGGCCTGGGCTCCAGTCCCCCCAGCCCTTTGGTTAATTATTCTGAGATTCTAAAGTGGAGGTACCTTTTTTTTTTTTTTTTTTTGCGGTACGCGGGCCTCTCACCGTTGTGGCCCCTCCCGTTGCGGAGGAC
>NC_041225.1:31724201-31737813 GCF_002837175.3 Physeter macrocephalus
CCTCCCGTTGCGGAGCACAGGCTCCGGACGCGCAGGCTCGGCAGCCATGGCTCACGGGCCCAGCCGCTCCGCGGCACGTGGGATCTTCCCGGACCGGGGCACGAACCCGCGTCCCCCGCATCGGCAGGCGGACTCTCAACCACTGCGCCACCAGGGTAGCCCGTGGAGGAAACTTTAAAGGGCTTCTAGCCAAGACCCTTAAACCATCTCCTTAAAAATCTCTCGTTCCCGCTCTGGTGCATCTAGAGCGAGTATTTGCTGAAAGCGGACCCCTTCGGGGAGAATTTACCTACAACTCTTGCTGAGCTCTGAACCTTCAACTTTAAATGTGAAAACGAAAGGGAAAGTGTCAGCAGCAGGATGTGGGGAGGGGGAGGGGGAGCTTGCGTCCGTATGTGCAGAACACCTGCGGTGAGTGGGTGGCTTAATAACGCCCGGCGAAGTGGGTGGAATGAGGTGATTACTGAGCCTTCTAGAGGAAATAACCTGTTCTTTCCTGGCTTCTCAAACTGAGGTCCCTGTGGGGCGGAGCAGAGAGTGCTGCGGTGTGTCTTCCTGCTGTGTTAAATTTACTCAAAGATTTTGAGTGAAATCAGTAAATTAAGTGGTCAATCAGTGATTGAAAATATTCCTTGTATATAAAAGCAAGCAGAGATACATTAAGGAGTAGGATAAAACTAAGATGGGAAACTTCATGGAAATATGATCACTTTGGGAGCTCGGGATGCTCTTCCGTAATCAGCATTCACTCTTCTCTGAAGTTAGGGAAGCTCAGGAGAGAGGGCTCAAGTGTCACTGATCACAGCATCCTTCCTGGGAGACGGACGGGCATGTAGGTATGACTGCCCACTTCCCCTGAACGAATATTCTGTCACGGTTATTCTTGTCATTCATGCCATTTTGAGCTCTAGAGGCTGAAACCATGCAAGTGGACGAGACCCAAATCCATTCCTGTGGCCCTAACTCTACCCTAAGATGGTTTGGGTTTGGGAAGAGCCGATGCTCCCGGCCCCCAGCAGAGATGGCAGCTGAGGGGACAGGAAGTGCAGGCCGCAGCCCCCCAGGCCTCCTTGATATTCCGGGGATGAAAGCAGAAGAGGGCAGAATCCTTAGCCGAACCTGCCTGGCCGTCCGGAGGCAGGAGGGTGCTTGGCAGGAAGGCCAGGAAGTGAAATAACAAACAGTCTCCAAAAAGCCCACCCCACGAGGAGCCCGGGAGATGCAGTGGTCCTTCGCTGCGTCCACCCTGTGGAGAAGTCCCGGGGCTCAGGGCTCGGCCAGCAGCCGGGCCGGTGTGGACGGCTGTGAAGGATTCAGCAAGCCCCACTCCTGCGCGACAGCGGCCTCCAACCTGTTTGTCTCTCACTCTTTGGCTTGAGCCTTGCCTCTTGTCCGGGTGCAAATGACTCTGTGCCATGATGGCAGTTGTGGTGGCCCAGTGCCCTCCAGACCCCTGGAGAGTCATCTCGGGGAGCCCTGAGATGAGGGCAGGGTACAGGCAAGGCAGAGAGGCTGGGGCCGGTGCGCCAGACACACCGCCGCCGTCACGCGTGTCCCGGGAGTCTAACTTCTAGGCACGCTCTAAATCGTGTGAAAAGCAAAAAGCAAAAAGGGATCCGGTGATGCAGAGTCCGTCGCCTCCCAACACCGAGGAATGAACTGGGCTCCAGTGAGAGGCAAGCGCCTCCCTGTTGGCAGCGGAGGGCCCCACGCAGCCCTTGGTGGCCTCCTCCACCACGGGGCCCCTCCTTGCTTCCTGCGCTTACTCCTCACAGGCTCCAGCTCAGCCACCTGCCCCGGAAGGGCCGGCACGCCCGGCAGGGCCTCAGAGAGGACAGCCGGGCCCCGTCCGCAGCGGCCGGCTCCTCTCCGTTTCTGCTGGTCCACAGGGGCGCTCGCAGGCGTTACTGGAGGGGCCGGGAAACTCCACAGGCCCTGCAGCTGAGCTGGAGACCTGCAAAAGCCCGTGACTCAGTCCCGGGAGCGGAGATGGCTCTGGCCTGCACAGAAGGTGCCAGAATGGGTAAACAGCAGGAGCAGGGGCGGGGAGGGGCCCCCTTGCTGCCTCCTGAGAGGGTGAGCCCTCCCCTCTGGGTGGGGGAAGGAGGGTGTGGGCAGAACCAAAGAGCTGGGCATCCGAAGGCGGGGAAGCCAGAAGCGAGGACAGTAAACCCGGGGCGAGAGCGGGCCCTGGGGCCCGCGAGGGTAGAGGTCTGGGGAGCAGGCTGGGCGTGGGAGGTTCAGCAGAGTCTAGGTGCCACACGCACCTCTTCGCTTCGGGCCGGAGGGACAGTGAGAGTAGATTGGATTGACGTGCGCCTCGTTCTCCAGTATCCCAAGCAAGAGCGGGTCCTTTTTGAAATTCCACCCATGCAGCTGAGACGCAGACACGGAAAATGACCACGCGGTGGTCGGGCTGTGCCAGGGAGCAGGAGGGGAAAGTGGGCCAGGGTGTGGGTGCTGGGGTCTTGGGGGCGCGGGGTCGGCGGGGGGCCTGGAGGCCCCCAGGGAGGCTCTGGGAGCTGTAGGGACCCCTCTCCGGCCCTCAGGCTCTTCCTGCAACAAGACTTCAGCTGGCCGGCGCCCCAGGGACGGTTCTGGGACAGCGGTCACCATGGCTGGTGGACACTGAAATGTCAGGAATGTCAAAGTCGATGCTTCCTGCTCCACAGGCGTCTCCCCAGGGCGGGGGGGCGGGGGGAGCGGGGAGGGCGGGGGTCTATAAAGGATGTGCCATGACTGTCACTATTTATAGTACGTTGTCCTGCACTCAGGCCTGGGACCCTTTCCATCCCCCCCCAGTTATCGTGTGTGTGCCTGTGTGCGTGAGTGTGTCCACCCCCAAGACTTTCGAATAAGGCTTCGAGTGACCAGTGCCAGGATCTGGGTTCCATCCGGCTCTGCCCAGACATGCCACGTGGCCTCCAGCAAGTGGACCCATTAACAGTCTCTGGGCCTTTCCTCTCTCAAGTTTAAAAAGGAGTCTAATCCTTCAGAGGTTGTTATAGAATCAAGGAATGTAACAGACGTGAAAGGAAACTGCCTAAATTTACTTTTTAGAATGACGCTATGTGCATATTCATTTATTGGCTTTTGTTCATTCATTCGTTCAGCGAACACGCCTCATGCTAGGTGCTGAGAAAGTTGGCAGGAGGAAAAAGAACCACCGTGGCCCTTGTTCTCAGGAAGGTGACAATTTAGTTGGGAAGACAAACATGAGTAATAAAAATAAATGCACAAGGGCTTCCCTGGTGGCGCAGTGGTTGAGAGCCCGCCTGCCGATGCAGGGGACGCGGGTTCATGCCCCGGTCCGGGAAGATCCCACGTGCCGCAGAGCGGCTGGGCCCGTGAGCCATGGCCGCTGAGCCTGCGCGTCCGGAGCCTGTGCTCCGCGACAGGAGAGGCCACAGCGGTGAGAGGCCCGCGTACAGCAGAAAAAAAAAAAAACCAACAAATGCGCAGATCGTGTCCGATGTCATGAAGGGCAAGAACAGCGAGGTCTGAGCAGGGGTAAAGCACAGACACTGGAGTAGGGGCTGGGCCTGAAACTCGAGCCTAGGATGGACCCAGAGGCGGGTCCCGGAGGCTCTGAAGCCCAGAACTCTGTCCACAGGGCACAGGACACGAGGCTTATCAGCCAAGACAAGACCAAAATCCTGCGAATTTGCCCAAACAGGGATGGGGCAGATGGCAGCAGACAGGGTCCCAGGCGTGCAGACCAGCATCAGGACCGGAGGCCTAGAGGCAGGATGTGTAGCCCTTTGGGGCAGCAGGACCATCAGAACCCAGTTCCTGGCGGGGTAGGGTGCCCAGGTCTAGGAGGACCCCCGGTGGGAGTGGGGGCCTCGACCATCAGCATCCGAGTCAGGGGCTCTGCTCGCCATGGTAGCACTCCTCTCTTCCCACGCCCGGCTCTGCATCCTTCGGCTTTGTCCCTCATCTCCGGCCCCAGGCGAGACCCGAGGACTCTGAGACTGGTTCTGGCTTCTCTACTTTTCTCCTCCATGCTGTTCAAGGCCAGAATTCATACATAGTCGCCTTGGAACTGCCCAGGGCAGTGCTGGCCTCCTGGACCAACGCATCAGCCAAACCTTGTCTGATCCATCTAGAAGGCTTTGAGCATCAAGCCACTGCCGGCCTGGGGCCTCCTGACGCACCACTTGTCAGGAACTGGGTGGGTTTCAGAGCCTCAAACAGGGACCAGATTCTTCTTTTTGCTGTTTTTTTTTGTTTTGTTTTGTTTTGTTTTTTGGCCGTGCCACGCGGCTCGCGGGATCTCATTTCCCTGACCAGGGATTGAACCCGGGCCACGGCAGTGACAGCCCAAAATCCCGACCACTAGGCCACCAGGGAACTCCCAGGGACCGTTTTCTTGATGGAGGCTCAGTGGTCCCAGGCCAGTCTGCAGATGTGTGCTGAGTGAGTGAATGAATGAATGAGAAAAAAGCTGGAGGGTTAAAAATGTTTGGAACCAAGATACTCTTTTGTATGTAAATGAAACAGTTGAAGAAGGCCAGAATTACCAATGCAGATGGAAACAGCTACACCCCTCCCCAAATATCTTTTTCTAGAGGGATTTCTAAAAGATTCACACACACACACACACACACACACACACACACCCCTAAACAGGTTTTACTTTTGAGCCCTACAATAACAGAAAACAAATATGGTGTAGCTCTCAATATTCATATTATATCCTTAAATAGTTCTAGACACAAAGTGCTTTCCTCACTCAATCCTTTATAGAATAACACCACAAGGTAAATGTCATTTGTGTCCATTGTGAAGGAGAGGACACTGAGCCCCAAGAAGGCAGGCACACAGCCAGCGGCTAGCAGAACACAGACAGCTACACGTGCAGCAAGCTGCGCTCATCACCTTAGAGTCCGGCTTAGATAGTTTGGTGTTGGTTAATTCCGTTTATGCACCTAAGGCTATTCAATGATTCGGCTCCTTCTTGGTGTTTGTTTTCAAACTTTACAGGATTCACTAAAGGCTGATCCAGGCCTCTGGTTGCTCCCACATTCTTCTCCTGCCACGTGCTCAGCCCCCCTGACAGTGACATCAACAAAATCACGTGTTAAAGAGGGGGAGGGTGGTGGGAGAAGGTCTGCAGCTGGAAACCTTCCCAGGCGTTGCGGTGGGCAACCAGCAGGCATCCTTCATCATCAGACCTCCATCAGGGAGATGAGCTCAGCACCAGTTCCTGGGAGAGGAAAAGAAAGGATGCTTCTGAAAAGGAAACCGATTTTCCAAGTTGCCTCCATGAATCATGAAAGGCTAGGGAGGTAATATGCGCTATCCGGCTGCCGACAGCGCTAGGCTTCAGCAAGTATTACAAATAAATACCCAAATCACGTCATTACTAAGGTACTTTGATGACAAGCATACTTAATGGGAACACATCTTTTTAAACTCTGAAAATCCTTGTGTAGCAGTTCAAGCGTCTGCTGTAAATGAATTAAACCGCGTTCTGCTCTGAGAGCCCTTTGGGGACCCTGCAGAGACCCTCTTTGTGTAGCACATGATTTGAAGCTATAGCTAAGACAACCTAGTGAAGTGGTATGACTCTTAGAAATCAAATATGCGAAAACCATAACTTTATTTTTCTATTTTACTAGCCCTCCCTCTTCTGGGATCGTAACAGCTAACTTCAGTCATGCTGGAGTTCCCTTACCCTCTTCTCTCTGGGGTTCCTGTAAGTTCTGGCGGCAGAGTAATGGTGGTAGGACTTCCATAGCACCGAGGGCTTGGGAAGGGGCACGTCTCATCTTCAATGTCATCATCTCACGCCGTCATCAGCTGACACCGTCCCACCTGCCCCTTGGTTGAAGGTCCACACCATGTGTCCACCGGCCACCTGCTGGTCTTTGCCCCTCAGGTCCTCCTGGTATTATTCACAGACTTATGGACATGATTCAGCAGCTCCTGTGCTGCATTAGTCACAGAAAACTCTGGGAAGTGGACAAAGGCCCTGTCCACCGGACACACGGTGCCATTTCCTCTCCCAGAAGCCTTTCTTCTAAGTTTGGGAACTTATACGCTTATTGGGGATTTCGGTGCCAGCCTCAGGCTCACAGCCTGGGAAATGGGTCTCTCAGCCTCTTGTTTCCGACACCTGTCAATCTGAGCACTTACTTGCCTTCTGACCTTCTAACCCAGAGTCTGGGGAGGAGGGAAGGAAACCTTGCCCTCACCGTATTTTCTTTTCCCATATTTTCTGTCAAATATGTTGTCTACGCCCAGGTCCATTCTGTTCCTCCAAGGACCTAATTTTGTTTTGCTTCAATGTGAATTATTCGGTGTCATTTATATATTGATACAGTAAAATGCACAGATTTTAAGTATTCAGTTTGAACAAAAAATACGTTTCCATCAACCCAGAAGATTCCCTCATGAAAGCGGCCTAAACTTTTGAAAATGAAGCCCAAAAGATTTCCCTTTCTTTTCCTCTCTTCTATTTTGCTGCTTCCCTTTGCCAGGGTAATGAGCCTCACCACCTACCTGCTGCTGCCTGAAAGGGCCAAAGGTATATAAAGAAATCCCGGGGGCGGGGAGGGAAGGAGGACCCCAGAGGTAAAATTTTAGAATATTAAACTCCATATGAATCACCCAATGACAAAGAATTCTCCTCATTACATTTCCACAATACATTATAGTTTACCACGTGCTTTCACAGTATTCATCTCATTTACCCTCACAATGACCCGTTTTATGTATGTACAGATTATCATGCCCATTTTGCAGATGGGAAAACTGAGGTACTGAGAGTGGAGAAATGATTTTCTAATGCCACAGCTGGTGGGTGTCAGAGATGAGAAAGGACCCAGGTTCACAGCACTACATTCTGTGCCCAGCCCTCAGAACAGAGACTAGACCAGGCAGGCATTGCTGTAGAAGAATCTGAAGGTCTCCCAGCCCCTCCCCGCTACCTAGAACCCCCTCAAGTCCCCAAGGACAGGTTTCCCTCCTTTTACTCTCCATCAGTTCTTCCTGAAGGTTAAGGCATTAAAGTCGTAGTAGAATTGTCCCTGTGGAGTATGCCATGAAGATGGGGCAGGGCAAATTGACTCCAGTGAGCAAGTGAGTACTGCAAGTGATGCCGTGTAAGACGCTGATCCATCACGGCTGGAGCTGAATTCCCTGGGCCAAATCTGATCTTTCTCACTTACAAGCTGTGATTCTGAACAGCTTACAAAAAAACTTAAAAATTAAAAAAAATTTAAAAACAACAACAGCAAAAACTCTATGCCTCAGTTTCCCCATATGTAAAGGGAAGGTAATAGTAAGAATCTCATGCAAAAGGGTTATCATGAGAATCAAACAAGATAAAGTAGGTAAAATATGTGACTCACACCTGAGGCATCAGTAAATGCTCGCTGGTATCATTGAAAGCAGGCTGTAAAAACACGCAGATGCTAATATTTCATTCACGCCGCAGAAAGACAAACTGACTGCTTTAAGTTCCCTTTGATGCAGTGTTCATCTGAGGAGGCTCCTGGGAATAACCCAACGTGGCTTGTTCCAGATGGGTGCAGAATTCAGCGGGTACAGGTAGAAGCCACCCTCCACTTTCCAGGGAGAGCAGACCAAAGACAAACACTCGTAAAGGAAAGTGAGGTCATCCCTGAGAAGCAGGCCGGAGTAGGGCAGAAAACTGAGAAAACCAGGCAGGTTTGGGCATGTTCGTTCTGGGACTACGTGCCAGGCAGGGAGACGCCGGGCAGGGAGACGCCAGGCGACGTGTGGTGGAATGAGGGCTCGGCTGTGCGGGGCGTTCACTCAGGGCAGCTCCAAGTGGCCTCTGGGCCAGATGTTGATAGGGATTGTGACACAGAAGGGCTTGAAGGTCAAAGCCAGCGCGGTGCTGGGCGTGGGGCTGGGGAGCTGCCCTTTGGAGCAGGGCAGAGAGCGAGGCTCGAGGGGAGTCGGGGAGAGTCAGGGTGAGCCATGCAGAAACCGAGGGGATCACGTTTATGTGGGTGTCACAAGGGCTCAGGGCACAGGGCTCCACGTCTGCACTGGAACCGGGTTCTGGAAGGAGACGGGCCTCCCCCGTGGCCCTTTGGGGGAGTGAGGAAAACTGAGTTTTGAGGTTTTAGGAACTGTTTTGCCCTTTTTCTCCCTACGAAATTGGAATCTGAACAAGCCTCTTAGCTTATTGTTGAAAATCATCAGGACTAGAAAGATTAGAAGCTGAGACTGAGATTTCAGCAAATTTAAACTCACTGGAGCGAGGTGGAAGGAATTATTGTAGGCAGATCAGCTCCTTTCGGAAACAGGGAAAGTGAAGACAAGCCTCGTTGGAGAGATCCTTTCCCTGTGGTCACACCCATCCGGGAACCCCTGACCTCTTCACCCCCAAAAGGCAGGGACAGAGAGGCCTGTGGCTCTCGGAATGCTGAACCTGTTAAAGGAATGAACCCACGACCCGTCAGCAAAGCTTAAATGCATGAATGTCACAAGAACTTCCCCCGGGAACCTAGGCCTTTAGCAGCACAAGAATAGCAATTTTCTAATATGTTTTCATTTCAACATCGGAGTTTCAGTTTTTTTCTTCTTTCTTTCACTTTACTGTTTTTTTGGTGTCTTAAGGCATCATGCAATTCCATGGAGATGCAGCACAAAACACTGAGAAGCAATTCCGCCAATAAGCAGGAGAGTGATAGAACTAAGATCCGTGTGACACTTTACAGTTTACAAAGCACTGTGGTGGCCATTTCAGGGCTTACAGCTTTGAAGGACACGATGTGGAAAAGAAGGTCGTTGTCTCGGAGACATAGAAATGGCCTTGAGAAACGCAGTTAGAAGTGAAACCCCAGGGCTACGTACGAGTCTGTCTTGGACAAACCCTCAGTCTGAGGTTTCCCAGGTCAGCAGATGACTCAAATTCTCCACCACTGGCTGCAGAAGGGGAAAAAAACAAACGGAAAAGAGTAGGGAGAAATTCAGCCCTCCATGCTTGTCCCCAGAGGAGGTGTGCTGGGACTAGGATCTCTCCGGAGTGCGGAAGGCTCAGACCAGCGTGGCTGCAGCCAGGCGCCACTCAAAGCCTTGGCGATGTGGTCCAGACGCTGGTCCGCTCTCGGCAGGTGGCTCTGGGGGAGGGGGACCAGGAAGCCATCACCTGAGCGCCTGGGCCTTCAGCTGATACATTTGGAAAACACTCTCTCTCTCTTCACAGGGTGGGGAGGATTCATTCATATTTGCAAAGACCTTTCTGATCCTTGTTGGGAGGGGCTGGGCCAGCTCTGATTATTCAGGGCGTCAGCTGACACTCACTTTTCTCTGGCACAACTCTGCCCTGGAAGGTGTCAAAGGAGACTGATGCTCTGTTACTGTCAGGATGGGCCATTGTGCTTCCAGCTGGCGTGGCTGCTTGTCTGCGTCGCCAATTTACTGCCCAGATTCCCAACCTCAGCAGGGAGATGGAATCTCATTTGGGGAGATTGTGACACTAGACCTGCGCCCCACCCGGCCCCCTCCCACCCCAGGAGGAGGAAGCGGTGCGTGGGGTATAATTTGACAAACTCCTAAAAGGACACACGCAGCCAAAAACAAACCCCATGACTTTCACAGGGGCTGGAAATCCCTTCATTAAAAATTCACTCCTGGGACTTCCCTGGCGGTCCAGTGGTTAAGACTCCGAGTTTCCACTGCACGGGGCACAGGTTCGATCCCTGGTTGGGGAACTAAGATCCTGCATGCCGCGTGGTGCGGCCAAAAAATAAATGAAATGAAATGAAATATAAAATTAAATTAAATTAAATTCGCTCCTTTGGGTCTCGGATGTTTTTCCTGAGTCCGGGATGTTATAGTAGAAGAGGACACAGAACACCTGGCCCTCGGTTCCCGGCCCTTGGTTTGGTGCTGGCTCTGCTTTTTCTAGCCTGATGACCTGGGATAAACCCACTCTCTTCCTTCCTTTCTTTCTTTTTTTTTCGTCTGAAATGGCACCACTAATGCCCGTCTCTCAGGGCTGCTGTCAGGATCAGGAGAGATAATGGATGTGAAAGCCGAGTGTTGCAGAAACGTCAGAAGGACGATTACTACTAAAATGCTCGCTGGCCGAGCCGGCTAATCCCTAGTGGGGGTTAGTGGACGGCCCCCCAGGCCCAGGCAGGCAGCCAGGGCGGGCAGAGCAGCAGAGCCAGGGGGCCGCAATGGGGAGGAAGACTCCGGAAGAGGAAGGGGCAGGGGCCCTCTCCTGCTGGCATGACGGTGAAAGTTTTGGGGTGAGGAGGCCCAAGACCTTTCCCTGCTTTGCACCGTGGGCGTTCCGGGGCTGCCTGCCCACCCCGTCCCCAGCCTCTGAGCCCTGCTCTCCTGTTACCAAGGATGTGGAGACTCAGGGAGACTCACTTGGAACCATCAGGAAAAACAACCAGCTGTGTCTAGGTCTATACAGACCCATCACGCAGGTAATTCAGGCCAAAGGCTTGGTTTTGGCACGAGAAGCCCACATGTGTCAGAACAGAGTAATTGCTTTCTTTGTCAGAATCTCCTGGATAATCTCCTCCCCATTGTCTGGCTGCAAGAACCATCCTCGCATCTGGGAGCCTGCTCGCCAAACATGGTTGGGTCCTTAGAGATGAAAGTCACGGTGTAAGCGATTCTCCATAAACACGCTGGCACACGTATTAATTATTGCAAGGGGGAAACGTGCCCGTGTGTTCCATCTGAGGGGATGAGGCCGGCATGAGACGCGCGGAGAGGAGGTGGCTGCAGAGGGAACCACAAGAGCGCCTCCTTATCGGCAGCCTGCCGGCACCCAGCCTCTGTCCCGGGTATTTTGCATTGAAAATCTCATTGAGTCCTCACAACAGCGCTGGGAGGCAGCCACCAGGAACGGAAAGAACTTGCGTTTAGAAGCCAAACGTTAGTGGGTTTGATACCTGACTCTGCCGTTTGCTGAGGGAACGAGGCGAGAGCTCCAGTGTCCTCATCTGATAACGGGAGTGACATCGGTGGCCTCAGAGGGTATTGGGAGAACTGAGTGCCGTTATGGGTGTGAAGCACGTGCCAGGCACGCAGCAGGCGTGGGACAGGTGTCCCCCTTCACAGATGAGCCTGACGGTTGGCGGCAGGTGCAGAGCCATCTCCCTGCAGCGGGCAGGCGTCGGGCTCGGAGGTGATTTGATCCTTCACGGCATCTACTGCAACCCTGGATGTCCCACCTCCAGGGTCTGCAAGCACGTCGAGGGCACCCTTGTGCACCTCTCTCTGTATCCTCAGCGTTTCTCACACAGCACCTCGCACGCACCCCCTAATTCCTCCGAAATGTGTGTTAAGTGAATGAAAGAATGAAGAAGCACCCGGACGGGACTGACCCCGCTGAGTCAAGGTGATCCTGTGATAGAGACCCCCGTGTGCCTGCCAAGCCGGGGCTGGGCTGCGAGCTCCCCTCTGACTGCAGGGAAGGTGGCTTGAAGGCTTTCTGACGTCCACCTTCCTTATAGGCAGAGGAGCGGCCCCCGCGGAGAAGTGTCGGAGGTGGCAGAAATGGCCTCAAGAGGAAATGGCACAAGCTGGGAACCCATAAGGGAACTTGTGATGAGCGAGCATTGGGAAGGTCGGATGGGATAATGGCTAGAACCCACGGAAAATGCTACAGCCTAGGAAAGCGAGGGGCACGGCCGTTTCTATGAATAGCAGCACCCTGGGGCAAGAGTTAGTGGGGGGTCTTCTTTGGGCTTCCCTGGGTTGCAGCGAGAAGCCAGGAAAAGCAAAGGCCCGGACAGAAGCCCAGTAATGATACACACGTAAGATTGTGGGTTTAGAAGAAGAAAACCGGGAACAGTGCCCTCCCTGCCCCCGGCTGTTGTGCCGAGGCCACAGGGAAGTGGCTCCCTTGGCCCCCAGAGGAAGGAAGAGGCGCTTGACCGAAGACCCGCCGGTGAGCTCCAGAGGGGCAGGTGTGATGGGGATTCTGGCCTCCGGGCCGAGGCCGTGCTCCCCGTGAGCCGCTGGCTTTCTTCTGAAGGACAAAGCGCTCAGCAGGCAGGGGCCCCTCCCAACCCTGCCCGGCCCTCACCCGTAGGCCTCCTCCGCCCAGCCTGTGGTGCCTGGCACGTGGGGTGGCACAGACCCTGTGCCTGTAACTACAGATGAAACCAGATGCTCTGCCCACGCCCTGGGCGCAGAGTTTCCCAGGGGCACGGGCTCACCTCCGGAAAGAAGGTGAAGTCAGCGCCTCCGGGCAAAACATCAGCCCCTGCCTGGTGATGCCACGTGCCCCGTCCTCAGGGCCTCGGCTCAGCTGCTGGGAGAAGTCACACGGCTCCCGTCACTGCTGCCGGGCCTGGGAGAGTGGCTACTTAAGGTCTCCCTTGGCCGCCTGCAGCCTGCCATCAGGAGCTCATGCGGCTCCCTGGCCCCTGTCCTTCCGGACACTGCCACCTCCCTCATAAATGGCATCTGACTTCCTTGATCTGCATAAGCAAGAATTCTACTTTATTCAAACAGCAATAACGAATTGGAGGCTGTGACCTCTGCAATGATGGGGGAATTAGAAAGACACATATGTCCCCTGCTGTCAAGGAGTCAAGAACCTGGAGGGGAGGTGGCAGGAGACACAGGACAGTTAAGTGGCAGCCAGGAGCGCTCTCCAGACACACGTGCTGGTGGAGGAGGGCTCCTGGGTGGGGTCATTCATGAACTGGGCCTGGAAGGGGAGGTGAACAGGAAGTGGAACAGGATGCACTGAGGTGTATTTTACCTGCCAGGTCAACTTGACAGAGGTGACGGATGCCTCAGTAACTGGTAAAACGTTATTTCTGGGTGGGTCTGTGAGTCTGTTTCTGGAAAAGATTAGCATTTGAATCAGAAGACTGAGTAAAGAAGATGGCCCTCCCTGAAGGTGGTGGCGGCAGCATCCAGTCTGCTGAGGGCCTAAGCGGAACAGAAAGTTGGAGGAAGGGCGAATTCGCTCTCTCTGCTTGAGCTGGGACTGCTACCACCAAAAGGCCCAGGTTCTTGGGCCTTCGGGCTGAGACTTAATGTCTTCAGCTCTCGTGGTTCTCAGGCCTTCAGACTGGGACTGAATTACAGCACTGGTTTCCTGGTTCTTCCTCGTACAGAGAGCAGATGTCAGGACTTAGTTCTCAGCTTCCATACTCACGTGAGCCACTTCCTATAAAACTGTCCTCTTATATCTGTCTATCTGTTCATCCCGTGGGTCCTGTTTCTTTGGAGACCCTTAATGCACTCCTATTCAGGCACAAATGAATAAGCATGGCACTGCCAAGTGCTGGAGAAGACGTGGATCCACAGATCCTTGGAAAACAGTTCAGCAATCCCCGGTGGAACAGTTACATACGCTGTGACCCAGCAATTCCACATCCGGGTTTATTTCCAAGAAAATGCATAAACAAAAATGTTCATAGCAGGACTGTTCAAACGCTCATCAAAGAAGACTGGATAAACAGACTGAGATATACTCACGCCATCCACTGAATATCAGACAGCAGTCAAAATAAAGAGACCACAGTGACACATAACAATGGATGATGCTTATCAACTTAATATTAAGTGAGGAAAAATAAGTCCTAAAATATTACATACAGCATGACATTCTTTTTTTTTTTTTTTTTTTTTTTTTATGCTGTAC
>NC_041225.1:31738019-31741827 GCF_002837175.3 Physeter macrocephalus
CCGGACGCGCAGGCTCAGCGGCCATGGCTCACGGGCCCAGCCGCTCCGCGGCACGTGGGATCCTCCCGGACCGGGGCACGAACCCGCGTCCCCCGCATCGGCAGGCGGACCCTCAACCACTGCGCCACCAGGGAAGCCCCAGCATGACATTCTTAAAGAAGGTAAAGACAATTAAAATTTTAAAGACATTTTAGAAATATGTATGGAAGAGATAAATACCTATTGATGACATGAGAGGGTATAAGAAGGAAAATAAGAAAAGAAGGCACCTAGGATTCAGGATGGTGGTTACTTAGGAGAAGGGAAGGAAAGAGGGGTGTGATGGTGTGAATCACACAGCTGGGTGTTCACCATCGTTAGGGCTCTGGGTTTCAGGTTGGGCAGTGGTTTCACAGGTGTTTATTACTTTTAAATGTGATATATAACATAGGTAGGCAGATGGGTAGGTAGGTAGGTAGGTAGTAGGGCCATGCATGGACCAATAATAAAAATAGTATCATGCACCAAGGGTTACAATTTAGGCCATTTTGTGTGCCTGAGATCCATGAGAATTTCCTTTAAGTGGCAGAGAATCCAAGGAAGGGGGAGGGGCCCAAGCAGGAGGAAGGAGTCTGCTGTACACTGGAGACAACATAGGAACCCGACTTGCTGACGCAGAGGGTGACCGAAGGGTGACCGGAACACAGGGGGCTTCCAGCTCTCTGCAGGCCTCAGGCGGGCAGTCAGGTGTCAGGCCTCGCCCAGAGCCTCGAGGCCCCGACCTTGCCCTTGGGTTCCAGAACCAGAGCACTGAACAGCTTTGGCCCCCAGGGGAGAAGGAAGGCTGGTGTGAGCAGGAGAGGAGAGGCTGGTGGCTTCATCCAGTACTCGTCACCGGGGCGTGAAAATGGGGATTCACATTTTGTCGCAGCAATTTGCTCCTTTCTAATTGGGACCTCTGCCTTGACAGACCCTTCACTAGAACAGCATGCATATTCTAGGACTGGAGCAGACCACCAGGTCTTAGACTCCACCCAGGCTCTAGAACAATGGCCTGGTGGAAGAAGGTGAGGCCTTGGGCTCCCGGTGACTGGCTGTTGTTCTGTCGGAGTCCTCCAGGGCCCGCCCTGCCCTCCCAGCTCAGGCCACACTCCCGGGCGGGAGGTCTCACTGTAACTACCCCCAGGGCCCCGCCCCAGACCTCCACCCACCCCCCAACCCCCAGGCCTCAGGCAAGTTCTGCAGCCTGAGCGTCCTTCCGCAGGCGCAGACGACTCTGCCTTCCAGTGAGCGGCAAGCTCCGCCCCCCCACCCCCCGACGCTCTGCACCCCTCCGCCCCGAACAGCCCCACCGCCTCCCTGCACTGCGGTCAGGGTGGGATCCAGCTCAGCTGCAAGGCCAGCCCTCCTCTGCCCTTGACCACGCCCTCTCCCTGGTCCTCGTGCACCGGCCTGGCCTGTCCCTCCAGCTTCTACCCTGGACCTTCGTTCTCTCTGACGGACTCCTTCCCCTGAGTCCCCTCCTCTCGACCAACCTGAGAAAGAGAACTTCCCTTAACCGTCAGTCACCATCCAATCTCTCCTCCCCTTTTCCTCTTAAAAGAAAAGCCTGCACTCCCGCTCTCCACCTCGGGTCCCTCCCTCATTACCCGAGGACTTGCAAACTGGATTTTACTCCACCCCGTCTCCCAGCTCCTGAAACAGGCCTCATTCTCCAGGGCCTTTAATGCCAAACAGAACACAACACCACTTTCAGTCCTTATCCTTCCGGCCATCTCTACTTTGGAGCTCTCTTGTAACTCTCTTCTTGAAACTCACTGGTCCACTGTTTTCCACGCTCTGTCTTGGCTTCCCTCTTACCTCTTGGACTGTTTTTTCTTGGACTCCTTCTTTTATTGGCCCCTAGATGTTGCAGAGTCTGTCCTGGGCCCGCTCTTCTTCCTCTCTACTCACTCTCCTTGGATAATTCAACAGCGAGTTGATTCAGGCACCACACATTTGCTCTGGCCTCTCCGATCTATGTCTACAGGTGAGATGCACCTTGTCACGTCAACTTCCTATTAGTTGCCACCACCTGAGCTACTTGCAGTCACGTCGAGCTCACACTAATCTTCTCCCCACAAAAGTTGGGCCTCCTGTTTCCTCACTCAGTGGGCACCACCATCATCCCATCCAAACTGGGATATTCACTCCTGATGCCTGCCTCCCCCTAACCTCCCCCCATGACTGAATCAGTCACTGAGTCCTGCTGATTTTCCTTCCCACCGACTTCTTCTCTCCAGTCCTACCACTACCCACCTCTAGCTCTTCGGTGCAATTGACCGCCTCATCTCTGTATCCTCCCAAATCCATCCTCCTCGGTAGCCAGAGTGTTGTTTCCACAGCCCAGGCTCTGGCCACACCACTCTCATGCCCACTCGCCTCAAGGAGAAACTTCGAGCTTCTGCACGACACATAGAGGTCCCCAGGGGCCTTCCCACTCTCCATGCTCCCTTCGTCCTGCCCTACCTTCCTCCAAAGCGGACCTCCTCGTCCTAACTGCCCACTCCCTCTCCTTGCCGGTTCTGGGCTGTGCAAGAACATCCTCATCCTCCTCATCCTCCAGGCCCCAATTCAGGCTCTGCTGCCTCCGGGGCACACTTCCTGGCTCCCCAGGTGCAGTGGTCACCAGCCCTAAACCCTGGATGAATGTCCATCACCATGCTTTTCACATTACATCTTATTTGCTTGTCTATATGTCTATTTCCCACAATAGATTTGGTCAAGGTGGCATAACTCATCTTTCTCTGCTGAAGCCCCAGCACCAGACCTAGTTCAGTGCACATTTTTGGATGGAAGAATGAGTCACCTTGTGAGGTCCCTTCCAGCTCTGAGGTTTTGTTGTTTCCCTGTTAACTTTAGATATTGCTAGACTTTGAACCTCAAAGGAAGCAGGAGAGAATTCAAGAAGGTGGAAGAAAGAAGCGTAAACCGAATACATGCTCTGCAGTTTCTTGGCACTGCTCCTGAAGAGTCTCCATTCTAAGGATCATGTGCTGTATGAAGTGCCCCTTCCTTCAGAGATGAAACGGTGCATGAAAACCGAGCTGAGCTACTGGCTGTTCCATACAACGTTAGGAAACAAATCTTAATTCTTTTGGCTTCCATTTTCCATGTATACAATGGAATTTCCATTTTGGATTTATTTATTGAGCAGGCATTTCTCATACTCATATCTCTTGCCACATACAGCAATACGCTCCCAATACGTCAGAAGTTTAAATACAAAAAGCATAAAAAGAAGAAAACAGAACTACACATTTATTCCAGCAATGGAGCAAAGATAAATTTCCAGCTCTTGAAAAATTGAGTCTGTCATCAGACAAGATAGATGGGTTTGAATAAATAAATCTTTGTACAAAAAAATTCTACAAAATATATATTAAAAGGAAAACAACAGAATGGGAAAAGTATGTCACCAATATTACTGTGACACTTCAGGGAGTTTCTCAGTTTTCCTGGATATCTCCCATGTCTACAGGAGCTGTGTGGCTGACAGGGTCTTGGTGGTCTGGCCGGGTGTCAGGCCTGTGACTCTGAGGTGGTATATCCGAGTTCAGGACATTGGTCCACCAGAGATCTCTGACACTTCAGGGAGTTTCTCAGTTTTCCTGGATATCTCCCATGTCTACAGGAGCTGTGTGGCTGACAGGGTCTTGGTGGTCTGGCCGGGTGTCAGGCCTGTGACTCTGAGGTGGGATATCCGAGTTCAGGACATTGGTCCACCAGAGATCTCCTGGCTCCATGTAATATCAAACGGCAAAAGCTCTCCCAGAGATCTCCATCTCAA
>NC_041225.1:31742426-31743844 GCF_002837175.3 Physeter macrocephalus
ATCAGTAGCAGAATAACTGAGACAGAAGAACGGATAAGTGACCTGGAAGATAAAACGGTGGAAATAACTACTGCAGAGCAGAATAAAGAAAAAAGAATAAAAAGAATTGAGGACAGTCTCAGACCTCTGGGACAACATTAAACTCACCAACATTCGAATTATAGGGGTCCCGGAAGAGAAGAGAAAAAGAAAGGGACTGAGAAAATATTTGAAGAGATTATAGTTGAAAACTTCCCTAATATGGGAAAGGAAATAGTCAAGTCCAGGAAGTGCAGAGAGTCCCATACAGGATTAATCCAAGGAGAAACACACCAAGACACATAGTAATCAAACTATCAAAAATTAAATACAAAGAAAAAATATTAAAAGCAGCAAGGAAAAAACAACAAATACCACACAAGGGAATCCCCATAAGGTTAACAGCTGATCTTTCAGCAGAAACTCTGCAAGGCAGAAGGGAGTGGCAGGACATATTTAAAGTGATGAAAGGGAAAAAGCTGCAACCAAGGTTACTCTATCCAGCAAGAATCTCATTCAGATTCAACGGAGAAATTAAAACCTTTACAGACAGGCAAAAGCTAAGAGAATTCATCACCACCAAACCACCTTTACAACAAATGCTAAAGGAACTTCTCTAGGCAAAAAACACAAGAGAAAGGAACACAACCCCACCCATTAGCAGAGAGGCTGCCTAAAATCATAATAAGGTCACAGACACCCCAAAACACACCACCGGACGTGGTCCTGCCCACCAGAAAGACAAGATCCAGCCACATCCACCAGAACACAAGCACTAGTCGCCTCCACCAGGAAGCCTACAAAACCCACTGAACCAACCTTACCCACTGGGGTCAGACACCAAAAACAACGGGAACTACGAACCTGCAGCCTGTGAAAAAGGAGATTCCAAACACAGAATACAAGAAACGCTTAACAAGGAACTAGAAGAACTAAAGAGCAAACAAACAATGATAAACAACACAATAAATGAAATTAAAAATTCTCTAGAAAGAATCAGTAGCAGAATAACTGAGACAGAAGAACGGATAAGTGACCTGGAAGATAAAACGGTGGAAATAACTACTGCAGAGCAGAATAAAGAAAAAAGAATAAAAAGAATTGAGGACAGTCTCAGACCTCTGGGACAACATTAAACTCACCAACATTCGAATTATAGGGGTCCCGGAAGTTTCCAGGATAGATCATATCTTGGGTCACAAATCAAGCCTTGGTAAATTTAAGAAAATTGAAATTTTATCAAGTATCTTTTCTGACCACAACACTATGAGACTATGTATCGGTTATAGGAAAAAATCTGTAAAAAATACAAACACATGGAGGCTAAACAATATACTGCTTAATAACCAAGAGATCACTGAAGAAATCAAAGAGGAAATCAAAAAATACCTAGAAAAAAA
>NC_041225.1:31746681-31747446 GCF_002837175.3 Physeter macrocephalus
GAAATGCAAATCAAAACTACAGTGAGATATCACCTCACACCGGTCAGAATGGCCATCATCAAAAAATCTACAAACAGTAAATGATGGAGAGGGTGTGGAGAAAAGGGAACTCTCCTGCACTGTTGATGGGAATGTAAATTGATACAGCCACTATGGAGAACGGTATGGAGCTTCCTTAAAAAACTAAAAATAGAGCTACCATACGACCCAGCAATCCCACTACTGGGCATATACCCTGAGAAAACCATAATTCAAAAAGAGTCATGTACCACAATGTTCATTGCAGCTCTAGTTACAATAGCCAGGACATGGAAGCAACCTAGGTGTCCATCGACAGATGACTGGATAAAGAAGATGTGGTACATATATACAATGGAATATTACTCAGCCATAAAAAGAAATGAAATTGAGTTATTTGTAGTGAGGTGGATGGCCTAGAGACTGTCATACAGAGTGAAGTAAGTCAGAAAGAGAAAAACAAATACCGTATGCTAACACATATATATGGAATCTAAAAAAAAAGAGTTTCTGAAGAACCTAGGGGCAGGAGAGGAATGAAGATGCAGACATAGAGAATGGACTTGAGGACACGGGGAGGAGGAAGGGTAAGCTGGGACGAAGTGAGAGAGTGGCATGGACTTGTATATACTACCAAATGTAAAATAGATAGCTAGTGGGAAGCAGCCACATAGCACAGGGAGATCAGCTCAGTGCTTTGTGACCACCTAGAGGGGTTGGATAGGGAGGGTGGGAGGGAGACGCAAG
>NC_041225.1:31747665-31786849 GCF_002837175.3 Physeter macrocephalus
GGAATAAAGACACAGACATAGGGAATGGACTTGAGGACACGGGGAGGGGGAAGGGTAAGCTGGGACAGAGTGAGAGAGTAGCAGTGACATATATACACAACCAGATGTAAAATAGATAGCTAGTGGGAAGCAGCCACATAGCACAGGGAGATCAGCTCAGTGCTTTGTGACCACCTAGAGGGGTTGGATAGGGAGGGTGGGAGGGAGACGCAAGAGGGAGGGGATATGGGGATATATGTATACGTATAGCTGATTCACTTTGTTATACAGCAGAAACTAACACACCATTGTAAAGCAATTGTACTCCAACAAAGATGTTAAAAAATAAATAAATAAATTAGTTACAGAAAATAAATAAATAAAAATAAAAATCTGGTCCTGTTTAAAAAAAATACTGTGAAGAGCTTATTTTTATTTATTTATTTATTTGTTTATTTATTTTTCGCTGTGTTGGGTGTTCGTTGCTGTGCGCGGACTTCTCATGGCAGTGGCTTCTCTTGTTGCGGAGCACGGGCTCTAGGCACGCGAGCTCCAGTAGTTGTGGCACCCGGGCTCAGTACTTGTGGCTCACAGACTCTAGAGCGCAGGCTCAGTAGTTGTGTCGCACAGGCTTAGTTGCTCCGCGGCCTGTGGGATCTTCCCGGACCAGGGCTCGAACCCGTGTCCCCTGCATTGGCAGGCGGATTCTTAACCACTGCGCCACCAGGGAAGTCCCTGTGAAGAGATTATTAACACAATTATTTAAATTGGTAGAACTGCATAATGAACAGGTCTAGATGCTCCTCCCAGAAGTGAGCAAAGACGTGTCCAGCTGGTACTCAGGGCCGCCAGGAGCCGTGGTCTGGCCTGGAGAGAGTCTCAGACCCGTAATGAGTCAGAGCCTACACATTCCAATTACCTAATGAGCCCACATCTGTCCCTTCACATGTAAAATGGATATAATTATACCTACTTTGCAGGATACTTATAACGATAAATTAGAGGGCCTGTCACTATCGTGAGCATTCGTGAAATGGGATTATTATTATTATTATTATCATCATCAGAAGGTAAAATGCACACCATTGCTGGCAATTAAAGAAATGGAAATGATGACAATTTAAAGGTAACATGACATACCTACTGAAGTAGCAAAAAGATATCCAAGTTCACAAAAGGACTTGAACAAGAATATTCATAGCAGCTTTATCCATAATTTCCAAATCCTGGAAAGGGCCCAGGTGTCCATCAGTGGATAAACAAATTGTGATATATTCATGCAATGGAATGCTTCCCAGCAATAAAAAGAATGACACACTGATACATGCAAGAATATGGATGAATAGCAAAATCATCATGCAGAGTGGAAGAAGCCTTACACAAATGACTTCCTACCGGATGATTCCATTTTTATGGAATTCTGGAACTCTAGAAAAAACTGATCTGTGTTAGAAAAAATCAAAATAGTGGTTGCTTTTGGAGGAGGGGGTCAGGGATTGACTAGGAGGGGGCATGAGGAAATTTTCTGGACTATGGGAATGTTCTATATCGTGATATGGATTTACATATGCATTTGTCAAAACTCAGCAAAGGTACCTTAAGGTCTGTGCATTTCATTATATATATATATATATATATATAATCTATTTACCTCAAAAGGGAAAACTATAAACAAATATTGAATTCTAGTTAGTGATGAGCACGCTGAAGTATGTGAGAGGAAGTGAACTGGTGTCTGCTATTTACTTTGAAATATATAAAAAGTGAGATATATTATTGGATGGCTAGATTGGTGGATATGTGATAAAGCAACTACAGTGAAATATCAAGGGTAGAATTTAGATGGTGAGTACTCACTGTAAAATTATTTTGGCTTCTCTGCATGTTTGAAACTTTTCATAATAAAATATTAGGACAAAAGAATTAGGACATTAGTAGAAGCTGAACTGATTCTACATGGTGGCCCTGAAAATATTTTATTGATCTTTCTGTGGAATGTTCCTGCCATTTGTACGTATTTTGACCAGATAACTCCACATAGGGTAATACATCCCCAAGAAATAACTATAAAGTGGGGGAGAGAAACATGCAAGAAGAGACAAAGAAGGAGGAGGAGGGGGAGGAGGGAGGGGGGATGGGAGGCAGAGGGGAGGGGGAGGAGAAGAAAGTTCACTTTAGAACTATGTACAATAGCGAAAAACTGGGCATACCACAAATGCTCAATAGGAGAGGAATGGAAAGACATATGATGGCACATTTATCTGGAACATAATAAATTATTAAAATGACAATTATCAGTCAAACGCACTATTTCCACATCTGAACTGTATATGTGAAAAATTGACAAGAAAAACTAGTAGAATTCAAATTAATATGTTCACACTGATTAATACTGAACACGGGCACTCATTCATTTTCAACAAACATTTATCAAGCTCTTTTCTGCACCAAACCCGGGGGAACCAACAATGAAAAAGATTCAGGGCCAGCCCCTGGATCCCGCTGTCCTGTGAATGGGACATGGG
Source organism: Physeter macrocephalus (assembly GCF_002837175.3). NCBI lineage: Eukaryota > Metazoa > Chordata > Mammalia > Artiodactyla > Physeteridae > Physeter > Physeter macrocephalus. The sequence goes on from NC_041225.1 coordinate 31,750,170, forward strand.
CCTGTACGCCGACAATGACAAAACAGTGAGAACGTTATTATAATAGAGGCATGAAGAGGGCATTGACCATATTCTTGATGAAATTTTTGGAAAACACTTGAATGGTATGAATTGGTTTCCATTTTCTTTTCCTTTTCTGTGTTGCTCAAGTCAATAGCTTTTTTCTGTTTTAAGAGGGGGTTCACCTTTTACCTCCCTCCTCGAAAGACTGGTGAGGCTTAATAAACAAGAACTTGCTTCTGAATCCCTGCTGGGTGACCAGGACACTTAACACTGGCATCACATAGCAGCCGTGGCCATATTACTCCTGCCTGGAAAAGGGCAAAAAATTCCATAATTCTTAGAGTTTCCATAATTCTTAGAGACACCTGGGTGGCATTCTTTTCTGGGTTATTGCAGCTTGGCATTTACCCAGAACCCACGACGCACACCTTATCATACCATGCCTCTGAAAGGTGTCCACTTTCAAACACGTATGCAATACTAACTCCTCATATTTTTCACACAGTTGCCCTGATCAAAGTGCTTTCACATGCGTTTTCTCATTCCATCCCTGCAGTGACGGATGAAGCAGATTAACTAAATTGATTTTATATTTGAAAAAGATAAGGATCACGTTAAAGGACAGCAAGAGCCTGAAATCTAGGAATTCCAATTCCAAATTCAGACTGTACCTGTTACATAAGGGTATGTGTACACACATATATCTATATACACTTTCCATACGTCCCTCTTAAAACCTGTCTGTAGAACACACCCCATCCTTTTTGGTTATAACTTTGCAGCTCTGTTTTCTGTGACTACATCAAAACCTTAATTTCTTTTTTTTTTTAAACATCTTTATTGGAGTATAATTGCTTTACAATGGTGTGTTAGTTTCAAAAACCTTAATTTCTTCTTCCACCTTCAACAGGCCTTTTTGGACCCTCATCTATCACCTCACCCTAAAGAAGGGAGGGAATATTTCTGGAGATTTTACCAAATCCCCAGCCACTGGATCAGGTGCTCAGCGTGTGTCATCGCATTTTACCTTCAAAATAGCCCTGTGAGGGCATGATTCTTCTCATTTTACAAACGTGGAAACAGAGCCTCAGATTCCTAAGGTAACTTGACCAGTGTGACACAGGTAATAAGAGATGGTTTTTCTTGGAGAATAAACAGCATTCTTTTAGGCTTTATCTTTTAGAATAAAACCACTGGGATCAATCCTATTTCAAATGAAAACTTTTCATTGCAGTAAAATGGCAAACTCATTTCATAACAGAAGAATCTGTCACCTATTTGTACTAGGTTCTGGGGAAGCAAAATGCTTGCAGTCTGGATAAAGGGTTAATTTTAATTCATTGATTTTTCTTTCCCCCCTGTTTTAATCCCACAGCTTATAAATAACATTAGCAGTGGCTTGGATTTATTTTTGCAGCCTCCAGGAGAGCTTGGGCTCAGGGTGACCTCCCAGGGGCCAAACTTGTGCATCAGTGTGGCTGCGTGATGAGACCAGGCTGCTAAGGATGGGTGGGCATCCTGGGGTGCTCCGCGCGGCACCTCTGAGCTGGCACAGGTGCAAGTCCTCAGCCAACCTTCCTCAGCCTGTCCTCTTTGCCCCAGGCAGCTGCTGTCCTGCCCTGGAAGAAGATACACCGGGGAAGAAAAGGGTGCAAGAGGGTCAGAGAGTGGGCGGGGTGTCACAGGGGCACCCCAGATAGGGTACCTCCTCTGTGAACCCAGCTTCATGTTCAGGGTTTGTAAATACAGCTCCAAACTAATGACTCAGCGACCTGAGCTCTGCCATCTCATCTCCAGGGTGTGTCACCTGCACGGCCACGGAAGGACATGGACGGTCACTCGGGGGTTATGATCTACTCTCCTCTGTTGGCCAGAAGGCAGTCCAATTGCCCTGATCTAACTGCATAAAAGGCCGAGGAATGTGGCCTTCGTGTGTGTGCAAAGGAAGGAAAAGGGAGCTGTAGGCATCCGGCCAGTTTCCTGTTTCCTGGTTTACATGGCAACCCAGCCCAAGCCCGCACACCTAACCCCCTTTACCTCATTTTCACTGCTTTTCTTTCCCACAGCTCTTCTTTTTAACACATTGCATACATTTATTTATATATTTATTTCTTAGGTTCCTGTCACTCCTCCCCCACAAACGACACAGGCTCCGCTACGTTAGAGATTTTTGTCTGTTTTGTTCACGGACCCAGAAGAGTAGCTGGTATACGTATGTTGGTTAAAGAGAGGTTGCCCGGTGCTTCCTAAGTGCCGCATGTTCCCCACACCCTCTCTTTCTGGCTCCATTGTTTCTCCGTCACCTGCCTGCCAGCAGCCTGCTCATCCTTAAAAATTCAGCCATGATTCTCCCCACCCCTCCCTTTTCTTTGGGCCATGCAGCTCAGCTTGGGGGATCTCAGTTCCCCAACCAAGGATTGAACCCTGGCCACGGCAGTGAAAGCCCAGAATCCTAACCACTAGGCCACCAGGGAACTCCTGACCCTCCCCCCTTATGAAGCCCTCCATGTCCCTCCTGTCCTCTTGCAGATTGTGCCTCTCTTGGTGACACAGTCACACCTTGTGCCAGTTTCTACTATGATCTATCCCACTGTTTCACAGTTGTGAAGTTGGATGTCTTCCCGATGAAACAATGAGCTCCATCAAGACCGGGCATGCTAAAGACTTCATCCTGTCAGTTGAATGAATGGAGGCACACTTGGAAAGGCCAACCTACCCTTCACAATGTGGACAGTTTCTAAAATGCATGAAATTTGAATGTAGACTGGGCAGTAGAGGCTATAGTTAAATTTGTTAGGTGCAATAATGACATTAGAGTTATGTGATGTACAGTTACGTGTGTCAGTTAGAAATACATCCTGAATTACTTACAGGTGAACTAAGAAGATGCCTGAGATTTGCCTTAAAATAAAAATTAAAAAGTGTTTTGGGGCTTCCCTGGTGGCGCAGTGGTTAAGAATCCACCTGGCAATGCAGAGGACATGGGTTCAAGCCCTGGTCTGGGAAGATTTCACATGCCACAGAGCAACTAAGCCCATATGCCACAACTACTGAGCCTGTGCTCTAGAGCCTGTGAGCCACAACTACTGAGCCCACGAGCCACAACTACTGAAGCCCGTGCACCTAGAGCCAGAGCTCCTGTTCTCAATGAGAAGCCCATGCACCACAACTAGAGAAAAAGCTCACTCGCAGCAACGAAGGCCCAACGCAGCCAAAAAAAAAAAAAAAAAAAAAAAAAGTGGGTTTACCGAATGGGAGAAGATATTTGCAAATGATATATCTGATAAGGGATTAATACCCAAAATATATAAAGAACTCATACAACTCAACAACAAAAAAAGCCTGATTTAAAAATGGTTAGAGGAGCTGAATAGACATTTTTCCAAAGACATACAGATGGCCAGCAGGCACATGGAAAGATGTGCAACGTCACTAATTATTAAGGAAATGCAAATCACAACCACAGTGATGGGGCTTCCCCGGTGGCGCAGTGGTTGCGCGTCTGCCTGCCGATGCAGGGGAACCGAGTTCGCGCCCCGGTCCGGGAGGATCCCACGTGCCGCGGAGCGGCTGGGCCCGTGAACCATGGCCGCTGAGCCTGCGCGTCCAGAGCCTGTGCTCCGCAACGGGAGAGGCCGCGGCAGTGAGAGGCCCGCGAACCGCAAAAAAAAAAAAAAAAAAAAAAAAAAAAAACCACAGTGAGATATCACCTCATGCCTGTTAGAATGGCTGTTATCAAAAAGACAAGAAACTCCAAGTATTAGTGAAGATGTGGAGAAGAGGGAACCCTTGTGCCCTGTTGGTGAAAATGTAAATTGGTGCAGCCACTATGGAGAACAGCATGGAGGTTCCTCAAAAAATTAAGAACAGAACTATCATCTGATCCAGACATCCCACTTCTGGGTATTTAGCCAAAGAAAACAGAAACACTAATTCGAAAAGATACATGCACCCCTATGTTCATAGCAGCATTATTTACAGCAGCCAAGATATGGAAACGACTTAAGTGCCCTTTGACGGATGACTGAATAAAGAATATGTGATACAGGCGCGCGCACGCACACACATACAAACACACTCGCGTGTATGCAATGGAATATTACTCAGCCATAAAAAAGATGAAGTCTTGCCGTTTGCAACATGAATGGGCCTTGAGGGTGTTATGCAAAATAAAATTAGAGAAAGACAAATACCGTATGATTTCACTCATATGTGGAATATGAAAAACAAAGAAACAAACACACACACACACACACACACACAAAAACAAAATAAATGAACAAAGCAAACAAAAAGAAACATATTGATACAGAGAGCAGAGTGGTGGTCACCAGAGGGGAAGCAGGAGGGGGGACATGGGTGAAGAGAATCAACGGTGTGGTGACGGATGGAAACTACATTTTCAGTGGTGAAAATTACATCTCTAGGGTAAGTAGAAGTGGAAATACAGTGTTGTGCACATGAAACTTATATAATGCTATAAAGCAATGTTACCTCAATAAAAAAATTACGTTGGAGAAGGAGGATAAGTGGAACAAGGTGGGAAAATATTACTATACTACCTGGTGAACTGGGGTGATAGGAGGTCCATTACACTGTTCTCCCTACCTTTGTGTAGATTGGAAATTTCCGTAATAAAAACTAAAAGCAAACGAGGTGATGAAGCCACCTGTGTCCTGCCCAGTTCCTGTGATGCTGCCCCGTCCTCAGCCCAGGTCCAGCTGTAACACATCCCACCTTTCGGGTTCCAACAGAAAGTCAGCCACCCTAGGAGAGTGTAGATGTGTGGTGATTAAGACTGAAACCAGGAAGGCCAGACTGCACTACTGTCCCGTTTCCCAGGCCACGTCCCCACCCACTAAGGAATGAGGGCACATGGGAGGATTCTTCTAGAGAGTCAGGCCTGGCAAGGGGTCCTAAAAACAGCTTAATTCAACTCCCTTGTGAAAGGAATCCACCAAAGGTTGAATGACTTTCCTAAGGTCACACAGTGAGGCAGCAGCAACACCAGAAGTAAAACCCACGTCTGGGGTCCCCTGAGCCAGCTTCCCTCCACCCCCGAGTCCCTGATCTATCTGTGAAGAGTATCCATGTCTTACACATCTTTCAAATACTTTCCCTAATCTACACCCATCAGAGAGGTAAGCCTAGAAGATGGACCGGTATGCACTGGTTAGGTGGATAAATATTTGTAAAATACTGAATGTAACTCAGACATGGAGTAAAACTCGCTAAAATTCACCAAGGAAAAATTCAGAATCCCTTGGAAATCCATGAGTTTACGGAGATGTAGTAGAAGGGTCATCTGCGGGGAAAAATGCATCCCACGGAGAAGCAGATGAAAGCTCCCTGCCTTCTACCCCCAGGTTACATGAGACCTACCAGTGTCAGGTGTGGTTTTGTTTTGTTTTGTTTATTTATTTTTTTTTCACTTTTTATTTTATATTGGAGTAGAGCTGATTAACAATGTTGTGTTAATTTCAGGTGTACAGCAAAGTGATTCAGTTATATGTATACGTATCTATTCTTTTTCAAATTCTTTTCCCATTTAGGTTGTTACACACTAGTGAGCGGAGTTCCCTGTGCTAGACAGTAGGTCCTTGTGTTTTAACAGAGCAGCCAGCATTGTTCTACCACAAGCTGTTGACTTGACTGTTTACTATCTCCAGGCACTTGGTGTTCATCATCTGATGCTCTCAGCGACCCTAGAGAGTAAGAATCCTCCTCCCCTTCTCCAGATAAACAGAATGAGGCCCAGAGAGGGTGAGAGACCTGCCGAAGGCTGTGGACCTGGTGAGTGACCGACCCAGAGCGGGAATAAAGATTGTCCAATCACAGCGTATCCTCTTTTCACGCTGCCAAGCTGTGTGTGAAGAATCTGAATGATTTTGGCCAGATTAGGATCACACCTAAAGGAGCCAGAGCCGTCTGTCATCCTGAAACAAGACGGTGGGCAGAGAAAGATGAAGCAGGGCATCCTCTCAGCCCCCTGGCAAGAGCTCTGATAGAAGCTCTGCATTTTATAGACTCAGGGGCCCTGCCAGGATCCTGAGGGAAAGCGGCAGTGGGTGACAGGAAGGTACCCCTTGCGGATGACTCACTGAAGGCCGGATTCCGCATTCTCTCTCCAAGTCAAACTGTGCCGATCCGACACCGGAGCTCAAAGTGCCTTAAACCCTTCTCACCTGCATCTTCCTCCGGCTCAGCAGAGGGGCACCGAGAGAGGAGAGAGGATGGGGTCGTTGAGCGATCCCTCTCTCCTCCAAGAATGTCTTCCTGTTCCGAGGGTCTCACCAGCCACCCTCTGGCCTGTTTCCTGATTAGCACCCCTCCTCACCCTCGCTCCAGCCCACACAGAGAAAGACATATACATGTGCGCTCACACACACACACACACACACACACACACACACACACACACACACACATACACACACAGATCTGCTGTTCTTCCCAGATCTGCTTTATAGACGGACGAGAAACCGGAGCCCAAGCAGACACAGTTTACTCAGTGTCACATCCATGAGCGGTCTCCAGAACATTTGGCTCCTAGAAAAGAATCACAAGAAAATAAAGGATAAATGAAAACACATGGCCACACAAAAATCTATGCAAGAGTGCTCAGATAGCATTATCCATAACAGTCAAACAGTGGAAACAACCCAACATCCATCGGAGGATGAATGGATAAACAAAATGTGGTCTCTCCATCCAGTGGAAGGTTTTTCTGCCTTAAAGAGGAAGGAAGTACTGACATGTGCTACAAACATGGATGGACCTTGAAAACACAATGCTCAGTGAACGAAGCCAGAGACATAAAGGCCACATATTGTAGGATTCCATTGATATGGAATGTCCAGAATCGGCAAATCCGTAGGGACAGAAGGTAGATTAGTGGTTGCCTAGTGAGGGGACGGGAGAGGGGGGGTTAATACAAAAGCGTGGGGGGTTTCTTTTGGGGGTGATGAAAATGTTCTAAAGTTAACTGTGGCAACGGTTGTGCAAATTAGTTCAATACAGTGAAAAGTATTGTACACTTTAAATGGGTTGATTGTATAGTGTGTGGATTATATCACAATAAAGCTGTTACCCAAATTAAAAATAAATGCTAAAGTTTCCTAAACTTCTAAGGAGACTGCACAGTTCACTTTCAGAGGCCTCAAGAAACATGTGAAGCTAAAATACACGAAACTGGCTATCTTTAGACGATCTCGCGGAGTGACCCATACTAGAAACCCCAGAGGACCCAGCTCAGGGAACACACTGAACACGGGCGTGCAGCACGGCTGACAGGACCCAAGACAGGGGTACCAGAGAGACTTGGGCCCCAGGCTGACTCTGTCCCCTCCAAGTCGCAAAACTCCGCGGGCAGGTCCCTTAAGTTAGAGTGTCATCTGTAAAATGGAGAGAGAGGGAATTGGGGTTGGTGTGAATTAAATTAACCCCATGCACACAGCGTACATTCAGAGGTGGCTGCTGCTGAGATAATTACTGCACCATCCAAAGGGCACACCTGGATGGTCCAGACTTGGCTGAGAGAAGGCAGGCATCATGTATTCATTTCAGGGTTCCAAGCATCCTCGGGGTAGATTTTCAAGGGTCTGCTCCCAAAGTGAGAAGCATCTGTCATCCTCTTGAATGGAACCGAGAGCAGCAGAGTCCAATGGGCGCATTTGCACAAGACACCAGACCGCGTGTTATGACAACACGTCACACCCAACCCATCATTCGCGTGGCTTTGCCTGAGACCTTTCCCTGCATTATCTCCTGCTTTTATCAAGTATGTACTGAATCTGTACTAAATGCAAAGGTGCTGGGCTGGATTTGCACAAGGTGGAAAAGGGAGAACTTGAGTCCCTACGCTCAAGGAGCTCATAGCAATTCCAGGGGATAGGCAGGGCTGTTATTTGCATGCTCATTTTACAGATGAAGAAACTGAGGCCAAGAGAGGCTAGATGACCTGCCCGAGGTCTCAGAGTGATTTCAGGTGCTAGCCATGGTGAGGGTAAAGTGCTAAGCGCCGGCCTCAGGTTTTCTTCCCCGGGCTCCGGGTTCTCTCTTTCAGACACCTGAGCGTGGGTTTAAGACTGCCAGTGGCACCACTTGCCTCACAAATCACCAGGGACCAAGGACACTCATCAGGACCGCTATGTGATTTGCAGGGACCAATGCAACATGAAAACGCAGGACCTCTTGTTCAAAAATCATTAAGGATTTCAAATGGCCAGACTAGAGTGTAAACTGAGCTCAGGCTCTTGTAAGTGCAGGTCACACACCCCTGAAGCCACCGTGCCCCTGTCCCTGTCTCACAAATGCCCAGATACATGGAGCAGACAGATCTCTAGGCAGCTCCACTCTCTGGCTCCAACCAGAAGGGAATTCTCCTGGGCTCGGCTGTGAGTGTACTCTGACCCCAACATCCAGCCACCTGCCCTGTGGGCGTGTAGCTCTTGGGCTAGCTGACACAGCATCCTTCAGCATTTCCAACTTTGCAGTTTTGCAATCTCTTGGCTGACACTGCAGCCACCTTCGTTGAGGGAGAAATCTAGTCTCCCAGCCAAGGTCCAATGGCAGTGGTACACGGATCCATTAACAACCCTCCAACCCCAGGCACGGGGAAGGGGAACCATCTACTCAAAGCTCAAGAGCTCTTTGGCAGGGGTGTCGTAGCTTCATTTGTCTTATGCAACTGTTTTCTCCCCCAGTTTGTAGTGCCTGTAGGTGTCTTGCAGAAAACAAGACGGTGCACCAAAAACTAGCTAATCTTTCTTTCCATCCACCATACAAGTCTTGTTTTTCCTGAATAACAGGTACATAGGAATTGCAGACAAGCCAGAAGCTACTAGCATTTCAAGAATTTGAAAGATAATTTGCTATTAACTGGGCATCAGAGGCAGAACGAAGTGAATTAATCAGTGAATCAGCTGTGAGATTTAATCAGGTCACAGCCCCTCTGTTATGGGTGCCGTGTGTTCCCTAAAAACGGTGCGTTGAAATCCCAACCCCCAGTACCGCAGTATGTGATCTTATTCAGAAATAGTTGCTGCTGTCGTAATAAGATGAGGTCATACTGAAGTAGGGTGGACCTTAGTCCAATAGGACTACATGGGTTTTTATTATTTTATTTTTTTATCTGTCCCTATGAAAAGAGGAGAGGAGACACAGACACACACAGAGGGAGAACGCCCTTGAAGATATCAAAGGCAGAGATTGGAGTGATGTGTCTACAAACCAAGGAGTGCCAAGGATCGCCAGGAAACCAGCGGAAGCTGGGAGAGAGCCTAGAAAAGACACTCCCTTACAGCCCCAGGAGGAACCAACCCCGTCGACGCCTTGTTTTCAGACTTCCAGCCCCCAGAGCTGTGAGGGGATACACTTCTGATGTTTTCAGCCACCCAGTTTGCGGTACTTTGTTACAGAAACCAAGCAAACCAACACATCCTCTTTATCTGAACCATAACATGGGTCTTATCCTTGGTGGTCTCTGAGGTCCCTTCCATCTCGACGTTCTTGTTACACCAGACTTGATGACATCCCCGCCTTAATCCCAGAGATAAAATCTCTCACTCTAGTCAAACCCAGCTGTTTCTTCATTCAGGGAGGTTTCTAGACCCTGGAAATCTGGGCAACATTCTCTGAAAGTTCCCCTTTTTTGTCACTAGCCCTCTTAATATCTCTTCAGTTACTCAGCAATGCTTGAGGACATGGGGATTGAGGGTGACAGCTTTTGAGCTGTGAAGGGGAGGAAGGAGGGAGATGGGGATGGGAGGGGAAGAAGTGACACCAGACATGGTGGATTGAGGTGCCGGGAGATGTGAGAGGTGTGCGTGTGCGTGCGTGTGTGTGTGTCCAAGGCTCGGATCAGCCGGGTGTAGATGTCTGCAATCACCTAGTGTCCCTCAACACAAAATCATGCAGAAGCAAATGTGAAATTTGAAATCTGTGTCATGCTCACCTTGCTCCCTGATCTATCAATCATGTTGGGACAAATTCACATTTCACAGCGGACAGTACAGCAGAACTGAATTCTGCACATCCCTTAGGACTCCCAGACGTACTTGGGGAAGGGGAACTTTCTCGGAGGCGGTGTTGGCCAGCAGGACTTGGAGCATCAGTGGCTGGTGGTGACCGTCTCCTCGGAACCGGTGGGGGGGCCGCTGTGGGCCGGGTGGCAGCAGCTCCAGACCACGGGCCCAGCACAGGCAGCTAGTGCTCTCCCCGGCTGTGTGCTTAGCTCCCTGGGCAGCGTGGCCCACACCAGGTGCCCCGTCTGCTGTTTGCCAAGCCCTTCCATACACCTGGCACCTCCCAACAGCCTCACTGCAGCAAAAGGCAGGCGTTGCTCATTCCCACTCGACAGGGACGGAAAAGGAGGCTCAGGGAAACTGACACAGAGCCCGCGAAGGGAGGGAATGCTTCCTTGTCACGAAGCCCTGGGGGAAACGCCAGGATGCTGGGCGCAGGCCCAGAGTCCAGGGCAAAGGCTGCAGTGGGCCCCCGGCCACAGGAGGACAGGTACAGGACACCCAGGAGCTGGGAAAGGCACCTGCCCCAGCTGAGCTCACCTCCAGTTCTGATACCTGCTTATTCTTTCTCCAGAAACGGCAGCATCCGTCAGCACTGCATCTTTAAACATTGCACCCAACAAAGCTGAGGAATGTTCTAGCACACCCAGGACATTAGCTTTTTTTTTTTTTTTTTTGCCCTCACCTCGTGGCATGAGGGATCTTAGTTCCCCAACCAGGGATCGAACCCACACCCCCTGCAGTGGAAGCGCAGAGTCTTAACCACTGGACCGCCGGGGAAGCCCCGACTTTACCTTCTTTTTAGCAGGATTTCAGGATTTCCTTTTAATCACAAGTCAGAAGCCCCATAAAAAAGACAGCAAGCATTTGCAACATGTTTTAGTAACTTGACATTGGTTCTGTGGCCAGTAGTCGTTTATATTATTGACATATGCAGTTCCCCATACCCTCCTGCCCTCAACTCTCAGGTCATAAACTGGTTCCGGGCTGGGTGTGGCAGGGCCTCCGTGTGAACGGAAAGGAAGCAGAATTCACAGTGTGGAGTCACGATGACACCGAACTGACGTGCGAGCTGCTCACCTTTGCCCGAGAGCTGCCCCGGCCTGACAAACGAGGCCAGCCTGAGGAAAGCTGGCCCGAGATGCGATCCTCCTCGGCCGTCTCTCCTTCGGTGCCATAAAGGCTACGTGGGGCCAACCGGTCAGCAGACCACCCCCCCAGCCTTCAGGGGGCAAGCCTGCGCTTCTAGAATATGCTTCAGAGACCTGAGCGTTTAACCCTCACCTGGGCCAGTGGACGTTAACCCTTTGCAGTTTATACCCGCCCCCAACTCTCTCTCTCTCTCTCTCTCTCTCTCTCACACACACACACACACACACACACACACACACACACACACACACACACACACACACACACTTTAGCAAGGAGCCTGGAAGCAAAGCCTGTTCTGTCAGAGAAAGAGGCATGGACACATTTATAACCAGATTCCAGCTTCACCTACTTGGGGTATAAAATGCGGTCACGTGACTCTTGCCTTTCAGATGAGCTCATCTCTCTCAAAGATATCTTGGTGTCCTCCTCCACGAATACCCCCAAGACTCCCCAACCCCAGTGAATGCTTTCTCAGACGGTATCCAGGGGCCTGTTGTTGTGGTCACTGCCACGGGGTGTCACTGTCGAGCAAAGGTGGCCCTGCTAGCCTGGCCTGTCCTAAGTTCAGAACTGCCCCCAACCTCCCAGCCGGGACCAGGGACTGCAAGCCCCCCTTGTCACCCGCATCCCCAGTTTCCTGTGCAGGGATGGATGATGTTTCAGGGAAAATCCACTGCTATCTTATATTAATTTTTGAGGACATAAAAATGACAGCTGTGTGGTTGAAGGCATATTTTAGGGTCAATCTTTGTAATTGCCGTGAGAATCTTGCACCCCCCAGCTGGACTTTCGTCTGGTACCTGTTAGGAGCTGTGCTAACTTCTTGTCCATATGCAATCAAAAAACATCTGAGAGGAGAAAGGAGATCTGGACACAGGCTGCTTGATTTGTGGAGAAGCTGCTGCCTTTCCAGAGCCTCAGAGGTCAGGAGCCAGAGCCACAAACTGGCTGTGCCTACTCGCTGGTACCTCCATAGACATCATGTACACACATGTGCATACCAGTGCGCGTGCATACGTGTATACATGTACATACACATCCATGTGTGCATACACACACACCTACTAGTGTATATTTACACACACACAGGCATACATACCAGTATACACACACACACACACGTGCATGCCTGTGTGTGTGTGTTTGTACTGGTATATATGTGTGTCTATATATACATTTTATATGCTTGTATATATGTATGTATACACTATATATATATATATATATATACACACATGCTGGTATATGTGTGTATGTGTGTGTATACTGGTATGCATGTGTGTGTGTATATATACCTATTGGTGTATATATTGATATGCATTTATGTGTGTGTATATATTTACTAGTATATATGATGTGTGTGTATGTATTAGCTGGTATGTATTTATGTACATGTTTACTGGTGTACACACACACACACACACACGCACACACACACACAATGCTCTTAGGTGGACTATACCTCCTCTAGTTCCCAGTCCCTACCCCTCCCTTTCGCCCTACACGTGGTCCTTTCTCTGAACTTAATTTGCACATAAGGGTGCAGAGCTCTGGCCTAGCAGCGCCACCTCGTGGTCACCTTGGTATCTCTGGCAGAACCTGATCGGCTGCAGGCACTCCAGGGGAGGCGGAAACTGAGGGGAGACCACAGGGGGACAGGAGTTCTGAGGGAAGCCCCCAGAATCACAGAGTTCTCAGATGACCCCAAAAGCCCATTTGTAACTGTAGACATGGATTCAAAAGGGCTGGAACCTGCAAGAAGTCAGGGAGTCCAGGCGAGTGGGGAAGGCTGAACCCCAAAGGCGTGCGACCCCGGGAAGGGTGGGAGAATCTACACCCAAGAAGGCAGGACGAGGTCTTTGCTGGGCGCCGGCCCTGCACTTCTGCCCCGATCTCAGGCTCAGCCCACGCCGGACCCCGTGGCCCAGGTGAGGGAGAGTTTCGCTCACAGAATGGAGGGGTGGTGGGAGTGTCATCCAGGGGAAGGGGAGGTTCCAGGGCGTCCAGGGAGAGGGTGCTCGGGGCTCAGGGGATGAGCTGGCCCCTGGGGGAACCTGGAGGGAAGAATGTTTTAGAAAAATCAAGCCGGGGAACCAGCCCATCAGAATGTGGAAAAGGCCTCCCAAGCCTGCTGACCAGAGCAGGTGGGCGGAGGGGGGGTGGGGCAGGGCTGCAGAGGAGCCAGAGCGCCCCAGTTCCACCAGCCTCCCGGCTGGAGCCCCTGGCAGCACCCATGGGGGGCCCATCAGCGAGCTCGCCACCCCCCGGAGTCCTCATCCCCGTCGTGGCCGGCTCTGACCGACCCGGAGTCCTTCCTCACCTCAAGAGGCACCTGCTCCCTTGCAGTGCTCTCACTCCGCCTTTGGGATGGCCCCAGGTTAGCCCTCCTCCCGCAGAAGACGAGCCCCGTCTAAGGATCACAGCCTGCAGCTCCCTGAAGGCGAGGTCAGCCTGGCGTTCTCCCGCCTCTTCCCAGTCCCCCATCTATTTTATTTTTATCGAAAATAAAGAGGTTAGGCTAGATCGTTTCGGAAAGCTTTAACGTTCCATTGTTCTCCGAAAGCTCAAAAGCCATCTAGCTAAGAGACTGGGAACATCAAAAGAGGTTGATAAGTAAGTAAACATGTGATCTAAATAGATAAATGTATGGATAGGTACAGAAAATAGATGTAAATGTGTATGGACACACACACATATATTCCACTGAGAGAGTCTGGGAGCCGTGATCCCCCCAGTAGCAACAAGCACACCTGGCACCCGGTTACTGACTGTAAATTCTATTCCCCGCTAGGTGGACTGGGGGCCGGCTCCAGGGCTGGGGCAGAGAAAGAACATAAGGAGCTTGGATTATCTTATTGCACCAGAAAACAGGGAGTGCTCAGAACGAGGGGACATGTCAAAAGGACACAGAAGCCAGTTTCAAGGGCTCCTCATTAGCCAAATCTGAGACAATTTGCTCATCAGATAAATAAGGATATAATGGATTATAACCCACCGAGTCAACAGGATAGAGATGAATAAACGGAAAGTCTGATGAGGAACGGGATATTCACAGAGTTTCAACATATTACCCCACAGAATATTTATTAATTGCAAAGGTAACTTGACAGGGAGAAGCCTGGTGGTCACCACTGTGACCGAATGATACATGAGTGTCATCATTAAAGGAACTAATTGAAATCATGTGCCATGTAAGTAGCACTTCTAGGATTTACCTGTCAAAGATTTTTAACCTGAATCCAACCACAGGGGAACAGCAGACACACCCAAACGGAGGGACAGTCTACAGACAAACTGGCCCTTAACCGTCCAAGTGTCAAAGTCGTGAAAATCAGGTAAAGACTGAGGAAGTGCTCCAGACTGTAGGAGACCGAGGAGGCCCACAGTCAGATGCCAATGCAGAACAGAACTGGATCCGTTTATGACAAAGGAATCATGGGGACAGTTGGTGAGACTTGAACAGCAGTGACGCATCAGGTTTACTACCCGGTTGGGAGTGATGGCTGTATTATGACCGAATAGGAGAAAATCCTTATTGCGGGAAATACACTGAAGTATTCACGGGCAATGGAGCCTCATGTCAACGTACCCTCAAATGGTTCCAGAAAAAAATGTATAATTTGTGCTGAAGCTTTTCTGTAAGTTTGAGACTGTTTTGCATTTTTTTAAAAAAAAATCTGTGCGCACCCACAAAACTACCTCTGGCAAAATTCCTGAGAAGGAAAAGCAGTGCTCTCTTCCTTCCAATAAGGAATTCCAACCAGAAAAACCTAACTGCGTGCACCCAGCATAAGAATCTGGCCCACAGAGTGGGCTTCCCTGGCCCTGAACCTGTCTTCCCTCAAATCCTGACAGCACAGACGTCAGGAAAACAGGACACCAGCACTTCTGGTAGCCCAGGCCTTAAGAGCATCGGGACTAGGGTAATGTCTGCTTTTATCGAGCATTCGCTGCTTGTATGGGATTGAAGTCAAAATAACCAGGGATTGAATCTCAGCTCACGTTCACTGTGTGATCTTGGGCAAGTCATTTAACCTCTCTGAGCCTCAGCTCTCTGCTGTGTATAATGTTTACTTTGCCAGGTTACGGATTAGAGAGAATTATGCAGAATGCTTGGTAGAGTGATGACATTCAGACATTGGACCTTTAGCAGGCTGCCTCAGAATCCCCTGGGCATCTTTTATGAAACAGATTTTCACAACCCACTCCTAGAGATTCTGATGGAGCTCACCTGCCCAGCTTCAGTTCTACCTGCTCCACCTCGCTGCCCCCCTCCTTCTGCTTAGGTGAGACCAAACTGTATGCCATTTCCCAAATGCACCGTGGAACTTCTTACCACTGTGCCTTTGTACACACCGTTCACCCATACAGAAAGCCCTTCCCCTCTGTCGGATTGGAAAACGCCTACTCATCTTTCAAAAGCCAGCTGAAATGTATCCTCACTTGGGAAGCCTTTCCTGACCGCCCCTCCCCAGCACTCCCTGCTTTGTCTGACCAGTTGTTATTACTTCACCAAGAATATAATTACCGCCCTTTTAGTGAATCTCTATTATGTTCTTTACATTTCACGTTGTGTGTCTTTTTAAAGCAACCACACCAGGGACTAATTATTAGCCTCGTTTTCCTGTTTAAATACAAAAAAAGCTGAGCCTCAAGGAGCTTAAGTAGCTTGCTCCAGGTCCCACGGCTGGTAGGGGCACAGCCAGAACTGCACCCCCAGGCGCTCCAGCTCTTCCCATCATTGTCTTGGCTCTGGGATGTCGGGGACCATGTCCCGTTCATCCCTGGTCCTCATCAGCCAGCGTAACTCCTGACACACAACCAGTAGGGATCCATAAACGATGGTCCCTGTCTCCCAGGTCCACACCTCCTTCCGTCACACCAGGCTTTCCCAGAGCTGGGAGCAGCTGAGGCTGAGTGAACCGGGTTCCTGTGGAAGGTGATGGAGAACAAGCATTAGCAGTCCTCAGGCTGCAGCTCTCAGATCCACCAGCAGATGGCGCTGCTGCACCATTCAGGCCCCGCCGCAGCCCGGGAGGCGCCATGGCGGGGTTTCCATTGGGCGTGTGTCCGAAGCTGTGATGGGCAGAGTCTGCAAAACTGAGACTTCGTGGATGAAAGAATTAACGGGCAGATGACAGAATAAAACTATAGAGAGCATGAAATTAATACTAAGTCACCTCCGTCCTCCTTGGGGAAAAATATCCTCCTTCCTTAAGTAGGAGTTGACTTGCTAAAGGCTTTCAGGAGATGCAGCCCGGTTGTACCCTCCTAGGAAAAAAGGTGCCAGACGGTAGCGGTGAGCCGCAAACAGCTGAGCTGCACACGAGTGTGCCCTGTACGGCAGCCCTGTGCTGGAGCGAATGAGATCCCGGTGTCCAGCCTCAGGGTCCCCTCAGCCTTAGTTATAGTATTAAGTGTTGTTGACATATTATTCAAATACATTTACATTTTCCCAAGCCCGGATCTGGTACACACGGCCCAACAAAGCACTCCAGATACGGACTGCTTTCTGGGGAGCGTAGCAGAGGGACCACTGTGATGGCATTTGGGGAGGATGATTTGGGGACCTATGAGTAGGTCTGGAAAACCCGGGGCCAAGGGCTGGGACAGCGGTGGGGGGGTGGGCTGCAGGCAACACGGTGCCCTGGAGGGGACCCCGGACCTCTTCCGTTCACAGAACCTTCTCTTTCAGGAAGGCTCTCGCAGGAGCCCTCCTCCTCCTCCGTCTGGTATCCCACCCCAAGCGTCCTCCTTCGCTCCCTCTGAAAATCTCATCCAGGTCTACGGCCTTAAGTGTCTATCACAGATGCCCCCAAGACACTACTGCTGAACAGAGACATCCAAGAAATAAATAAACACAGGAACAATGGATGTCGCGGTGGTTACCCAAATCTACACACATCATCAAATTGCACAGAACTGTACATACACACACACGGCATGTTAAGCTGCCGGAATCTGAGAAAGCTCCGTGGATGGTGCCAATGGCAGCTTCCTGGCTTTGATACTATACTTATGCAAGATATTACCATTGAGCGAAACTGGATGAAGGCCTAATGGTACTTATCTTTTTTACTACTTCCCGTGAATCTAATTATTTGAAAATTTAAAAGTTTGTTTTAAAAGTGTCCAGCCCACACTTCTGTCCTGGGCTCCAGGCTTAAGCGTTCAACCACCCTCCCCCCATGCAAATTCCTGCAGCTTCCTCAAACTAGCATGGCCAAGGGACCCCATCACACCCACTTGCTCCCCTGGGTTCTAGTCTCCCCGGGAACCCCAGGCCAAAGTCCAGACTCCCTGCCCCAGGCCTGTCTTCAGCCCCAGTGAGTTTTTTTTAAACACAAAAGCCATCCTATCATTTCGGCTTCCGAGTGCAGTACATGCTCAGGTGTTGCTTTAAAGTCTGATAATATGGTAGACAGGGAGAATTCATTTAGATAGTGACCAGTCTCTCTCCTGGACCTCACTCAATCAGGCTCCCCTAACCGTCTAGGCCTCGACTTTGGTTGTCCTTGTTGGGCCTACACGGTCCAGTTGTAGCAAGAATCCTGTTAAGTCAGTTGAGAAAGAACCCCCAGCCTTTAATCACCCTCAATATCTGATCAAATTCCACACCCCACCACCCTCCAGGGAAGTCTGATCCCCCAGGCCTGCCTCCAGAAAGAATCCTGCTAGGTCAGTTCAACCAGAATCCCCCCTTACCCCTGATGCTTCCTCTTAGTAATTTTCTACCCATTCACCCACACCTCCTTCCTGGGCTGTAAATGCCCACGTGTCCACGCTGCTTTCAGAATTGAGCCCAGTTCTGTCCTGGGGTCCGTTTTCCCCCATTGCAATAGTTTCTGATTAAATCTCTTTTTACTGCTTTAGCTACTGTCCAGCTCTGTTTCTCTTGGACAGTAGCTGAAGTAAAATCCACTTCTTTCGTTGAAACTTTATATCAACAAGGCTTCAGGAGCAAAGGGCAGACACAAAGGGCTACTGAGAGTCGAGACGTTTGATTTGAGGCTGACAGGCAGGCTGGGCTAGGAAGGGTCTAGTCAGTCACACCAAGTAGCAAAACCTGAAGGTCCGGTTTCCAGAACCGGATGGAGCTTCAGAAGGAACTTCACCTCCCCTGCTGCACCACCTGCTGGACGTGGGGCCTTGAACAAGTAACTTCATGCCTCCGAGCTTGTTTTCTCTTCCGTGAACCGGGGACGATAGCGCCTGGAAATCATGCTTCATGGGTTAAACGAGACAAGGTCCACTTCATTTAACGCCCGGCATGTTCTCCGTCCACGGCTAGTCTGGGTCCTGGACCATCACCCCCTGTGTCGGGAGCTTCCAGCCTCCTCTCCCTGCTGGCCGTCTCCAGCAGCAGTTCTCCCCCACTTGGCTCTGTTTTCTGCAATCTGGAACTTTTATTAGCTCGTCTCTTAAGTTGCTCAGAGGTCAGATGGTGGGACAGGGGTGTTTGGACTTTGGAGACAGATGGTTTGAATCCCAGCTGCACCACCCCTGGGACCCATGTGCTGCCGCCTGAGAAATCATTTAAGCTCCCCAAGCCTCCATGTCTTCCTATGTAAAATGGGGCTAACCACACCTGCTCACAAAATTTTTGGTGAGAAAGTGAGGAGTGCCACCTGGATGGAGCAGGTTTAGGGTGTGTACTACAAGAGTCCTGGGTGTGAACTCTGGCTCTGCCACTGTGTGACCTTGGACAGGTTCTATGGCCTCTTGTGCCTCGGTTTTCTAATCCATATAGTGGGTGCAATTATAGCACTTAACTCTGCTATGTAACAACTGTGGATCGAGTTCACCTTTGCAAGGCACTTAGCCCAGTGCCTAGCATGTGGTGAGCACTAAATATAAACGTTCTGATAATAACACAAGCAGTCGTCATGGTCGTTTCAAGAAGGGTCTGGTAAGCTTCATTCTCACCCCACACCATGACCACGCCTCTCACGTATGCGCAATGACCACGCAAACCAGCTTGAACAGTAAGGAGGCTTTGCCTCACAGCCAGGGGCAGGATGGACTCGAGGATGCGCTTACCCAAGGGTTCTGGCTCCCTTCTCCAGGGGCCCCTCCGCACTCCCCTCTTTCATGGGTTGTCTTCATGTGTGGGCTGGTTCTAGAAGTGAACCCTTGCCCTCAAAACCCACTCCTCCTCCTGGAGTTCCTGTCTTGGTTGCTGGCACCACCAACCATCTAGTTCCCCAAACCTGGGAATCACCCCCCCCATCTCCCAGGTCTGGTCAGTTCTATCCTCCCAACAGCATCCATATCTGGCCCCGTCTCTCCTCTTCCAGTTGTCACGGGCCTGAACCAAATCGTAATACTCTGCACTTCGACCCACAAACCACAGCCTGTGGACCAAACTGTTACTACCTGCCCCTTTACAGAGAAAGTTTGCCAACCCCTGCCCTAGATCGTGGCAACGTTATGCTAACTGGTCTCTCCTATCCGGTCCATATCCTCCCCATCTCTGTAGCACATTCATTTAATCACATCATTCAGCTACTCAAGATATTTCCGCGGCCCCTCAAGACCTACATTCCTATGATTATCACCCACAGCCTTCATGATGGAACCCTGCCCGCTTCACCCCCATGCCTTTCCCGCACACACTGTGAACTCTGACACCCAACTCCACCGGGGGTTCCCCAAGCACACCCCGCTTTTACATTTTCTCTGTACACTTCGTGTACAAGAGCTTGGGTTCATCGTATTCTTCAATATCATCACTATTCCATGCCAGACCCTTCTTCTTCTTTTCTTTTAAAGACCCTGCTTTTTAATTAGCTATTGATTCTCTGTCACTTCCGTAGACCATTTCTCATTTCCTTCTCCCCAGAGGCAATAATTTTAATATGTGTAATATGTATCTTTCGTTTATATGTGTCTTGAAAAATATATACTGCTGCTTTGGGTCTGTGTTTTAATGCCTATAAACAGTCTTATTATATTCTATTTCCTACCATTCTCTTTGCCTCATGTACTTCGCATCTAATTTAATCGCTGCGTAGCTCCTCATGGTATGGGTAAAAACCAGATTACCTACCCATTCTCCCTGGTTACTTTCAAATTGTCACCAGCACAATTAAAGCTTCAGGGAATATCTTTGCATTTGCCCTTAGGCAGGTTTCTATTTCTTTTCAATCTAATAGTTTGTCAATGATCTCTCATTATTGCTTTAATGTGTATTTCCCTAAGCACTAATGAATTTGGTCATCTCTTTATAGTCTTGTTGGATCTGGGGGAGTCATCTTCCGTCAATTGCCTGTCTATATCCTTTGCCCGTTTTTCCCGTCATGGCTGCAGATTTGCAGGAGTTCCTTTGCACCTCTTCCCTGGCTCTGCCTCTTTGCGTGTGCTGTCCGGCCTCACCCTCAGTGCGCTAAACGTGGCTGCTTGCCTACAGCCATGCTGGGGAGCACTTGCTTCAGTTCGTGATGTGGGACCGCGGCTGTGTTCCTTTCCCACCTTCGGCTCTTCCGTCCCTGGCGCTCCTGTTCTGGCTTCCCGCTCCTGTGCAGTTACTCTTCCGTGACCCCCTGACAAACACCCCCCCGCGATTTTGTATCCTTCACTGTTTTGAATGAGAAGTCTTCCTCTCCCAGCTTCCAGCCCGAAGGAGACGCATCAGCTCTACTCTGTTCAGCTCTACTCTGCTTCCTGTGCCCTTCTCTCCCCTTGCCAAAGCCAGGGGTAAGCCTGGGGGCAAAGCTCTTC
Organism: Physeter macrocephalus; assembly: GCF_002837175.3. Classification (NCBI taxonomy): domain Eukaryota; kingdom Metazoa; phylum Chordata; class Mammalia; order Artiodactyla; family Physeteridae; genus Physeter; species Physeter macrocephalus. The sequence goes on from NC_041225.1 coordinate 31,771,073, forward strand.
CTCTGGTGGGGAGTTCCAATCTCCAGGTCCCTCCGGACCTGGTCCACCAGGTGGGCAATTTCATGTTCACCCACCGAGTCTTGGGTCCGCTGTCACCTTGGCCGAGGGCCTTCTGACCTTTCCAAGCAGCTGCTTGCTCTCTCCCCTGAGGTCTCTTACTTTGCTAAAATGAGTGGGCTCCATGTCAGCCTCCAGGATCACTCAGGAAACACGTGGAAGGCCGGGATCCGATCTCTCTCCTTTCTGTTTCCCCAGCACACAGAGGCAGCCAGCAAGTATTCAATAATAATACAACTTTCTGAAGCACTTAACCGCACACCAGGCATTGTGCTGGGTACACACAAGCACGATTGCAGTCTCACAGCCCTACATGTTAGTACTTTAATATCTTCCTTTTGCAGGCGAAGAAACTTGAGATTTAAAGAAATCAGGTGAGGTGTCCAAGACCACACGGCTAGTGAGCAGCGTTCAATGGATAGACCAAAGCATGAACGAACGATTCCAACGATGAAGTTCATGACAAACAGAGCTACCGCCCAGAGCACTCTTCCCTGGCACAAAATGAGTGTGAAATTACTAACTAGTCTCCATGGATACTAAGCCTACAATGAATGGGAGTTTCAGGAGGCTGGGAGTTGAGGTGATATCAAGGGCATCCCCGAATTTCTGCCGTGGACTCCCCAGACCGGACTGGCTCTTAAGGATCTAAATGTGCAGAGACACCGCGCCCGCTGGCAATGGCAGCCCCACTCTGTCCTTACAGCCAAGGAGCTGCCAGGGCTCGGGACTGACCGGGCTTCAGCACCAGCCGGGAGGGGATCCTGGGGACCCCCGGTCCGCCTCGTTGGCCGCTCCCGCAGCTGTGCTGATGGCTCACCTTGGAGGTGAGAGGGGTTCCTCAGTCATCTGTGCTGTGACTATCTGAGAACCCATCAAGCCAAGCCCCTCCTTGGGAAGAGCAGCCTGGGATGGGTTCTGCCTGTGAAGAACGGGTATTGTCACTGAGGCACAGGTCTGGGGACCGCTTGCCCACCTCTGGGGCAGTGCCCGCCCCGGACACCGAGGTCCAGCTCAGCAGTTCTGGGTTCTCTGAGGGCCTGGACAGGGCCAACCGCCTCTCCCAGTTGTACAACCCCATCGGTGGGCAACCCACGGCAGGAGGAGGAGGGGGATTTGACTTGCATTGAGCAGTGATTTGGGGGTGGTGAACTTGACCTCTCCCAAGTCAAGTAGATAAAAGCCCCAAGGGCCAGTGATAATTCTAATCCTGGTTTCCAACTTACAGGCTGTGGGATACAGGGCAACGTGATTAAACTCCCTGTGCCTCACTTTTCTCACCTGTGTAATGGGAACAGTAGCATCTACTTTACAGCAGTTGGCTGTGGGATTAAACGGATAATATTCGATAAGAGCCTGGACCAACAGGTGGGAAATACGCAGTGACTATAAACCGTGGTTATGCTGACAGCAGTTCGGGTGGGAAAGGGCCAAGTCAGCCAAAAGAAGGGAACTAACGTTTGTCTCTTCAGCGGATACTTATCAAGCGCCCAGAGGTCAGGCCATGTTCAAGGTCGTGCCGAAAACGGAGCTTGTACTCCAGAGAGGGAATTAGGTATGGGCTCTGGGGGCGATGCACGCTCTGAAGGAGAGGGACGCGGCCCTAGGATAGGACCTGACTCCGGCTCCGTGAAGAGCGGGTTGGGCCGGGCTCACCTCTCATTTCCCAGACACCACACCAGGCACGTCCACATTCATTACTTCCGGGAATCATCTCAGCAATCCTCTGAGGTGAGTCTCCTCGAAACCTATTTTATAGCTAAAGAAATGGTGGCTCAGAGAGGTCAAGCGACTTGCTCAGGATCACACAGCCAGCTGGGGACAGAGTTCGGAGGGTCAGTCCCAAGACCGTCTGAATGGAACTCAGTCCACGCCTTCCCATTGCTCCTCCCTGTGCTGACCTTGAGAATGTGGGCCCTGCGAAGGCCACCGTCAGTCTCTTCTTCCAGAGGGGACAGACTCCAGTGGCCACTGGGGCAAACTGCTCTTCTGTGCCCCAGCAGCTGACCCTGGGTGTGGCCCTGGCAGCCCTGGGAGGGGCCATGAGGAGGGCCATGTGGTTCAGGCCCAGAGAAGAGCCAGCGATGGGCTCTGTCATTCAGCCTAGGTCCTCGGGCTGAGAGGAGAGCTGCTACAGGGCCTCGAGAAGGAAGACAAGTCAGCGCTCACAGTGGACCTCCTCTGCCCCAATGCTGTCTGAAAAAAGATGTCACAACTAAGAGAGGACAGAGATAAAAATTACACTTCACAGCAGGCTTGAGGGCATGATGTTTAGAACTAATTGTTCCTTGTTTTGGTCCTAAATCACGAGAGAAAATTCTACCATAAATGGCTAGCTTTGGAGCGTGTTTCATCCATTATTCATGCCTTGAGTCTCACAGTGCAGGGACCAGGTACAGCCCTGTTCAAGGAGGCCCTAGAGGACGTCTCTATGGGGTCCCCGCATCCTGAGGCCAGTGCCCCAAGGCTGGGGAGAGGAAGATAGAAGAAGGAAAGTCTCTTCTCAAATCACCTCATTGTCCTGGAGGCCTGACCAGAACAGGGAGGGTTCTAACAACAAATAGCTCAACGGCTTTCGCCCACTTTAGTAAAAACAGGGACAACCTCTAGCCAAGTTTTACTGACCAGGATAGCGTGTCTTTTCCTGGCACGACTGAACCCCCAAAAAGTCAGTGTGATTCTGGCTTCTCCTTTACAAGGGAGGGTGAGTGAGTGACAGTCTCTCTGGAGGGCCTCTCACAAATGGCCTGGCCCCGACTTTTCTCAAGCCCCAAATGCCGCGATTAAACGCAGAGCTTTAATGAATCCTGCAGCAGCGTTTACATACATGATGTAACTGAATCCCGTGAGGTGGGTGCCTATGTCTGCTTATAGAGATGGTGGACACACTCATCTACGTCACCTGGGGGTCAGAGCAAGGGTCTCCCTGACCCTGAAGCCCAGGCTCTTTCCCCTGCACAAGGTCTTCAGCAAGGTGGCCCAGGCCCTGTTCCGCCAGGCACTGTAAGAGCCGCCAAGGGACAGTGACTCCATCCCCTCCTGCTGGGGCTTTTGCAATTGCACGACTCCATCACTGGTAAAAGTGTGTTTTAATGAATGGGCTTTCAACAGCCATTCATCAGTTAGTTAAAAATTGCATTTGATCGATTTTCCCGTGAGGTTTGGCTCCAACCACTTCTCGGAACGAGAGCGGCCAGAGAGCCAGCTGTGTTCTCCGAGCCTCATCCGTCTCTGTCGCACTGGCTTTTGTCATGTCTACGGCTGGAGTGGAATAAAGCTATTTAAGGCTCTAGGAAGAAGAGGTAACTTCTACTTCCTTAAATCATGCTCTTTTGTAGGTCATTTTTAAAATCGACAAATCAAATGCTTTAAAATTTTAAAATAAAACAAGTTCATCTGAATAACCTCCAACTGTGCAATGCCTTGTTATAAAGAGTTAGGAGTTCTACCCGTGATGAATCACACATGGGGCAAGAATTGCAGGATAGAAATAAGTCCGCAGCACATGCAGTGTCAGCTGGAACCCAGGGCCTGGTGAAGAGCCAGGAACTTCTCCCAGATGCTAGACTAAGTAAAGTGGTTCTGGGGCACACAGGTTTCTGCTGGGAAGTTAACTAAGTTCTGGGCATTGAGTCCTTTCCTCCTCCTGGACTACTGCTGACAATTGTCTTCTCTTCTGGGCCAGTATCTTATGACAGGGCTTGAGAAAGGCCCACCCAAGAACCAGTCTTCCTTATTTAATTAAACCCACATTCAATTCAAGGAAGCAACATGTCTTGCTAAAAAGCTAAATTTCCTAGTCATTCTGAAATGACGTGTGGTCCTGTGACACAGTTCTGTCAAAGAAGAGTCAGTGAAAGGTGTTGGACGAGGCTTCTATGCCCCTCCTGCCTTTTAACCTTCCCCTCTGTCTTTCTGGAATAGAGATATGATGGCTGGAGCTCCAGCAGCCAGCCTGGGACCACAGGGCCACAACCCCCTGCCAAGGATTGCTGTAAGGAAGGATAGAGGGAATCCTGGTCTCTGAGGAACTGCTATATCAGTTTTGGACTGCCCTCCACTGGACTTCTTTTGCATAAGAGAAACATACATTCCCTGTCTTCTGTAAGCTACTGTTATTTGTATTATCTGTTAATTGCAGCCAAATTCAGTCTCAAGAAGTGAGAAGGGAGTAGTCATAGTACTTTAAGGAGGCATCAAGATAATCATAGCATGTAAAATGGTTGTCAAGAAATAACCCATACAGTACCCAGTGTGGAATAAAATCTATGGAACTATTTGTTCCTTGAGGCCCACTGAGGCTGGGCTCCTATTCCACCCTCATCGCTGTGAGGATGGAGTGGTGAGGGGGTGACAGCTCCTCCTTCTTGGGGAGAATTCCCCGTAGCAGGAATGAAGCTTTGTCTTGGAGTTTGCGGAACCATCACAAAGGGGACCACCCCAAGCCCCGACGCCGTACCTGCCTACTGGACCACCCTCCGTGATGGGCTGTTGTTCCTTTGACAATGGAACAGGGGACTTGGAAGGCTATCAGAATTATAAATTCTTAGGAATTGTAGGTACTGCTCAAAAATAACCACGAAATCCACATGTGAGTAAGGTACACCAGTGAATAGCATTTTTAGGACACTGTTAGCAAATCAGTTTTAATCAGGGAGTTAATATAGTCTTATAATAAATATGATTTATTTAGGTCTAGATTATAGAGATTATCTTAAAAATCTGGTATGTCAAGAATTGTTTTTTACATGCTCAAGTAACCCCACATAATATTATGTTGCTATGGCCCATTCAACCAGGGAACAGTTAGCCAACAACATGAGGCAGTCTAGGATTGAAGGCTGAATGAATGGCATTGCTCCCAGCATTATATGGACTGGACAGGGACAGAAAACAGTGCCCATCAGGAACCCAAAATGAGCAGGTACCATCTGCCAAGCTAAGGAACTGCTAAGGAGCTGCCCCACGTAACGTCATTAATCCTCAAAAAACCCACAGGAGAGGTATTATAACTGTACGTATTTCACAGTGGAAGAAACTGAGGCTCAGGGAGATTGAACGACATGCCCATGGTGATGTAACTAGTAAGTAGACGTTGGATATTTAAACTCAGGTTTGTGTGACTACAGAACCCAAATTGTTCACTGGTGTATCCTGCCTCACTTGGGAAAGATTGACAGATAAAGTCTATCATTCAAGAGATGGAAAGTTAAAGCCCACTGGACAAAAAGGGAAATTTGTGTCCGTATGGTGGGGCTTGAGAGGAAGATTATTAGCTAGGATTTGATCAAATAAAAGCTCTGTTTCCTCTGTGCAGTCAGTGTGAGTGGATGCTGGTGCCCCTGCTGGACTCTGGATGCTCTGGCCTTGCCCCAGATCCGGCGGCAGAGAGCTGAGCACTTGTCTGAGCGGCCCTCGGGTACTGCAGGCGTGACCCTCTTCCTTGTCTCGCAGACACTGCTCAGCCCCGGGCAGGACAAAATGCTCCTGGGAATTCACAAGAGGGAACAATGTGGCAGATGTGGTGGGTCTGTATGAAATGTACTGTTCTGTGGGCAGTGAGGGGCCTGGCCTGGCCAAGGTGCAGAGCTTGATCTGAGAACAGGGGAGAATGAGGTCATTTGGGGCTAGACCGGCGCAGGTCGGGGAGGGAGGCACATTGACCGGATGGAAAAACAAGAATACGAACTCAGCCAATGAAAAAATCCAATAATCTAAAAGCTTTCAGGGAATGTGAGATCAGAAGAAAAAAGATAAGCAACGACTTCTCACCAGTGAAACACAACCCACCTCTGGGCTTTGGTGCTGACTCTGTCACTTGGAAGCCAGCTGGCATTACCCCAGGTGGAGGTATGGGCATTTAATCCCAGGGAGTCCTCACTGGCATTTGAAATCTCTGCCTTGTCGTTGTTTTTTTTTCTTTCTTTCTTTCTCTCTCTCTCTCTCTCTCTCTTTTTCTTTAATAAACTGAGCAACTTAGTAAACTTAGTAATTTCACTGCAAGTAGAAAACAGTTTACTTACTTTTAAGTAAAAAAAAATAAGTCACACTAGTAAAAATTAAAGTAAAAAGTGTTGAAAAAAGAATTCCCCTTCAATCCTATATCTCAGAAGAAACCACTAACTGATTTTCACCCTTTCAAACAGTTAGCTATACTCATGTCAACAAATGCTACAGTTAATAGAATTTCTAATTTAAAAATTTACTGAGATACGTGTAGATTTACAAGTAGTTGTAAGAAATGATACAGAGAGATCACTTTTACACTTTACCCAGTTTCCCTCAATGGTAACATTTCGCAAAACTATAGTAGAATTTCACAAAGCTGCTGCCATTGATACAATCCACTGATCCTATTCAGATGTTTCCCAGTTTTACTTGTACTCTTTTGCGTGTATGTGTGTGTTGTGTGTAGTGTGTGTGTGTGTCTGTGTGTGTGTGTGTGTATTAAACACTATACAATCTTACCATCTGTGTAGGTCTGTTGATCGACCACCACAGTCAAGATACCGGACAGTTCCAACACCACAGGGATCCCCCTGTTGTCCTTTTATAACCACACCCAGCTCTCTCCTCAGCCCCTCCCCCATCCTTTATGGGACTGGCCTTTTTCCTTAAGGACTCATCCATGTTGTTGGGTGTGTTCCTTTTGATTGCTGAGTGTTCGGTTTATCCACATTTAAAGTAAGTGCACTTTCTTATGAGGTAGAATTTACATCTGCCTTCTTGTTGTTTGTTATCTATATATCTTATACATTTTGTGTTTCTCTATTTCTCCATCACTGCTTCTTTTCTGTTATATAGACATTTCCTAACGTACCATTTTAATTTCCTTGTTGTTTCTTTAATTATGTTTTTGTTATTTCATTAGTATTTGTCCTGGGGATTACAATTAACATCTTAACTTAAAACACTGTAGCTCAGATTAGTAGCAATTTAATTTCAATAGTACTCAAAAAAGTTTGCTGTAATGTAGCTTTATTTTCCCCTCTTTTGAGCTTATTGTCATACAAATCATACCTTTTTACATTATAAGCTCATCAAGCACAGTTTTATAATTATTTCTTTATGCAATTATATTTTAAATGGATTGCAGGAGAAAGATTACAAATAAAAAATGTCTTTTATACATACCTATGTAGTTATCTTTACTGGCATTCATTCTTTCTTCCTGGGGAATTGAGTTCCTATCTTATGTCCTTTCATTTAGGACTCCCTCTTGTATTTTTTGCAGAGGAGTTTTTCTGGGACAAATCCACTCAGTTTTTGTTTATTTGGGGAAATCTTAATTTTTCCTCTGTTTTTTGAAGGATAGTTTTGCTGGATATAGAATTCTTGGTTGACAGTCTTTTTTTCATGCATAATAGGAGTCACAGAAGTAAAGGAAAGAGAAAGGGAGCAAAAGAATATTTGAAGAAATAAGGGCTGAAAAAGTCCCAAATTTGATGAAAAACATCAATCTGCACGTCCAAGAACCTCAATGAACTCCCAGTAGCAGGAACTAAAGAAATAGATACCTAGACACATCATAATTAAACTGTTGAAAGACAAAGACAAGGAAAGAATCTTATAACTATCAAGAAAAAAGAGACACATCAAAGAGAGCCTCAATAAAATGAGAAGCTGACTTTTCATTAGAAACCATGGGACTTCCCTGGTGTTGCAGTGGTTAAGAATCCGCCTGCCAATGCAGGGGACATGGGTTTGAGCCCTGGTCCGGGAAGATCCCACACGCTGCAGAGCAACTAAGCCCGTGCGCCACAACTACTGAGCCTGTGTTCTAGAGCCTGTGAGCCACAACTACTGAGCCCGTGAACCTAGAGCCCGTTCTCCGCAACAAGAGAAGCCACTGCAGTAAGAAGCCTGTGCACGGCAACGAAGAGTAGCACCCACTCAACCGCAACTAGAGAAAGCCCGTGCGCAGCAACGAAGACCCAATGCAGCCAAAAATAAATAAATAAAATAAATTAAAAAAAAAAGAATCCGCCTGCCAATGTAGGGGACACAGGTTCAATCCCTGGTCCAGGAAGATCCCACATGCCACGGAGCAACTAAGCCCGTGAGCCACAACTACTGAGCCTGAGCTCTAGAGCCTGCGAGCCACAACTACTGAGCTCGCATGCTGCAACTACTGAAGCCTGCACACCTAGAGCCTGTGCTCTACAACAACAGAAGCCACCGCAAGGAGAAGCCCGCGCACTACAACGAAGAGTAGCCCCCGCTTGCTGCAGCTAGAGAAAGCCCTCGCACAGGAACAAGGACCCAATGCAGCTAAAATAAATAAATAAAATTTTACAAAAAAGAAAAGAAAGAAACCATGGAGGTCAGAAGGCAGAGGCAGGACGTAATCAAAGTGCTAGAAAGAATTCCAGGCTTTCAAGTAGGAGCCTATGTAAAACAGAATGCTTGCCTCCTAATGAAAATGGAACCACAGTATAATCAGTGATATATTTGTTTGTGGTGAACAAAGAAAGTTTCCTATAAGTTTGTAGCTTCAAAGGAAATGTCGAAAATGCAAATATTTAAGCTGTGGACTCAGGTACACAAAATGTATCTTTCTTTAGTTAATTAGGACCTAGACTCTGTTTCTATCAGTAGTCCCCATTCCTCTTAGTAGCAGAAAATAATATCTTGCCAATTCAACAGTTTCTCAGTTGACTCATGAGAAAATTACACAATTTATGTTTCACTGCTCTCCACTTTCTCCTTAGAGTCGCAGCTAAACTCCCTGGGGAATTCTTAGCATTAGAGGATGACGGTGGGCATATGGTCCTCGGTCAGAAAATGTCTCTGAGCTGGCATACACACAGATGTCCACATGCCCGTTTATGCATTTATGTCAGAACTCCCTACAGTGCTAACTGGTCATCTGCTGGACACAGCTATTAGTGCTCACAGATACCAACAAACATAATCCTCAAGGCAACCCTATCAGGTGGGTCACAGTTCCATTTTACAGAGGAGGAGACTGAGGCACAGAGAGGTTATGTAACTTGCCCAAGGTCACAGACTTAAAAGTGGTGGATTTGGGATTCAAGCTCATGCATTTTGGCTCCAGAGTCTGTGCTTTTAAATGCCAAGTCCTGCTGCTCCTCCACGTGGCCTTCAGTCCTGAGGTCTATGACACCTTCCTTCTTCCAGGCCATAAGGATCCTCCAGGGCTGCTGATTTTAGCATCCTCACGCCAGGAAAAATCTTCAGCTTCTCTCCATGCCCCAGTGGCACGGTGAGGACCAGAAGCCTGCTGTCAGTGCCTCTTTCCAGAGGCTCCAAGCAGCCTTATCTGTGGCTCCAGTCCCCTCTGCCCTTGGGTCACAAACATATCTGGAACGTTCCCCTAACCTGGGGCCCTGCCTGAGGAGGGCAGTGTGCAGGCCCACACCCGTGCCCCTCCTGCCCCCTCCTCCCTGACTCTCCCCTCTACCAGCTCAGGACCTCTCTCTCGTTTCCCAAGGGGATGGGAAGTACCACCTCTGCTGAATCACTTACTTTTCTAAACGCTTCTGCCTGTCTTACACCTCGATCATAGCTTTTCAAACTTTAAAGCAGTGATTCTCAGCCCTGAGGCGTGTTGGAATCACCTGGGGAGACTTTGAAAAATACCGGTGCCCAGTCCCCACCTCCAGAGAATGAGTCAATTGGTTTGCAGTGGGCCAGAGGTGTGGCCTTTCATAGCCTCACTGGACACAGCTGGCACTCAGGTGCTAATCAGTGGTCAGAGCTGAGCCCTGGACCGTGAGTCAGAAGGCCCAGTTCTCACCATGGCTCTGCGGCTCCCTGGACTCTGGACTCGGTGACCTTTAAGGTCCCTTCCGGCTCCAGGATTAATGAAATCTGTCAGCCACTCGCTGTTCTGCCTGTGTCATTTGATCAACAATGTCTGTGGGCATAACAGGATCCTTTCATCTCAGGATTGTGCATTTGGCTTCATCCACTTGACCCTTCTGTCAATACTCGGTACAGCGATAAGGCAGAGCCTTCCAGTCTGGGTCTCCAAACACATGATTAACTGGGAAGACAATGGAAGCACTGCGTTCTCCAGGCTGTGCTGTCAACTTCAACTTCAAACATACAAGGACATGTGACACTTAAGAATACTCCCCTGTGAGCTGACCAACATTTGAAAAATCTAAAGAGATTGTTCTGATGACCCTTGCAACACTGGGTGAAGTATGCTTTTCATATTTAATCTAAGGCTATTGACTTTCCCATGAGATAGCGGGTAAATAGACATCTGAACATTCTCTTTATTACAATACGGCATTTTTCTTGAGCTGCTTTTGTCTAGGAATGCCAAGGTACTTTATATCCCAAGACCATCATCTAAACATCTAGATAGAGCTCATGGGTTTGGTATTAATTTTACCGCAAAGTTTGCCCTTTAGCTCCATATCCCCATTGTAAAGCCAAGAGTTAGCACATAGATCATGAAAAATAAGTGATCTGTCAGTGCACACAAAGTATTTTGAAAATAGAATAACTGCATATGTGCTTTTATCAGCATCTTGGTCAATAGTAGCAAAATGTTAGTCATTCAAACAGCCAAGTTCAACTGCATTGTGCAGCTTCTATCCAGTCCAAGGCAGAAATCCCCACTCAGCAAACAAGTTATTTGCATCTAGGCCCTAAGGTAGTTGTTGAAATATTTTTTTTTAAAACGTCTTTATTGGAGTATAACTGTTTTACAATGGTGTGTTAGTTTCTGCTTTACAACAAAGTGAATCAGTTATACATATACATATGTTCCCATATCTCTTCCCTCTTGCGTCTCCCTCCCTCCCTATCTTCTCCTTACCGATGATGTAACCTACTGGTGGTGGGCATTACATGATTAAAAGCAAAAGTGTGAAGCGTGTGTTTTCCTGGTCTCTGATAGGGTTTGGCCCTGCCTCTTTAGAACAGAAGGAAGAGGACACACCATGGAAATGGGTTTGTATTGCTTCCAGGGGGAAATCCTCTTCCTGCTGCTATCAGAAGTTCCTTTCCTACAACTCAACAGGGTTTCCTAGGGGCTAGATAAATAGATGGGACTACAGAGTTAGTGGCTGAGAAAACCTACGATGACAACCGTGGTGATGCAGCCCAGATGCCCAAGGCAGCAGCTGCGGAGGGCCCGGCAAGGGGCCAGAGGAACAGGAGAGCTGGTGCAGAGTGCCCCAAGGGCAGGTTCAGGACTGAGGAGCTATGGGGACGCCACGAGCGTGAGCCACAGGCAGGCAGCAGACCCAAGTCACAGGAGCTGGGCATGGGCTCCTGGGACATCTCTTGACCGTCTTTCTAGACCAGAAAGGTGGGGGCACACAGCCTGGGCAGCCCCTCTCAACTGGGGTTCCAATGAATTAAACCCTAATGCCTTATATATCCATTGTGTGTAAACACTGTACGCACGCATAAATTGTATGTACTATGTACACACGGCATCCGTTGTGACTAACACATGCAGAGGTGCATAGAGAGATTCTCGTGGAGCGGGATTACTGCAGAATACCCTGAGCATCAACACCTTATAAGGGAGTGAAGGAGGCAGGATTCAGCAGAGGGAAGAGTACAGCTGAGAGGTAGGATGGAGTCACAACAAAGGTTTCAGCCAATCCCATGACCCCACGGGGAGCCCTAGCACTGGGATGACCCTCCAGAATTGTCCGGCCTTGAGAAAAGAAGACCAAGCGTGTGTATCCCATTCATCAACCAGTCGCTGGATGTGAGCTACCCCTGGGGAGGGCAAACCCTTGGGTGAGAGAGGGTTTTCTTTGCCCTACGGCTAAGGGCAACGTCTGAAGGATTCAGCTGAGAGTGGTCAACACCAATGCTCCCAGCAGCAAGGGAAAGAACGTCTCAGCCCTGAAGGGGTGTCTTGGGCAACTGGAGCTTCTTGAGATCCAGAGAGATTGGTCCACAGCCTGAGGACATTCAAAGCCTCCCCAAGACTTTAGTGAAGTCCTGGGGGGGCTTATGTTCTTTTGGCCTCCTTTGCCTCCTATGATCCTGCTTTTTGGAGCCAGAAATAAAATTCAGCCTTATTTTTTAAGTGACACAGAACTCCCATTCATACAATCATTTTGGGTTCAGTAGACTTTATTGAAGATCTCAGGGAGAGCTTTCAGGGGATCTACATCTCAACAAGTTACAGCCTCTCTCCCTTCTGGATTCCCCCCATGTTAATTCCCTTGTTGCTCTTTCTTCTCAACTTTCTCCCACCTTTCAGAAGCTAAGCAATACTTGTAGGGACTTCCACTCCCAATCAAGATGGAATCAGATTACCCTTCAAACTGAAACAACTTTTTAAAAAAAGCAGAATAATAAAACCATGACACTCAATACATTGGACATCAGACAATGAAGGACGGCGATCCCTGAGAGATTGGAAACAACTGAGGTGAGCCCTACAGTTGCTCCAGTTTACTCAGTAGAGAAATTTTCCTAGCTGTGGCAATAGGAGGGGAACCCAGGCAGAGCCCAGCCATCTCTGTGACTTGAGGACATAGAGTGTCCTCAAGTGTCCTAGAATAGAGTGGAGAGAGAGGCGGACAGGCAGAGAGCTCTGGAGATCTGCAGAGGGTGCCCTCCCCGCCCTGACCCGAGTATTCAGCAAGTATTGACCAGCACATGTGTATGAGAAAAATACCCAAGGTTAAGCAAAGGATCAATCAAAAGGATAGGAGGGGACAGTGCTGGATCTTACACAGATCCAGGAATCGTGTCATCCCAGCAGCCAGAGTGGAAAACCTCATAATTCAGGAGTCCTCAGAAGCTTGCATTAGTACGGGGAAAATTAACCCTAGATTAAACGCAGCTCTGGTTCCCACCTAACAAATCTCAAAAGCAAAACCTGAAAGGATTAAACTATTTCTAAATGTCTTGACCATGTTCCAGAACAATGCTCAAGAATATTTGTAAGAATATAAAAATATCCAGTGTCATACAAGGTGTAATTATAACATCCAGCTTTCTATCAAAAATTAGTAGTCAAGTAAAGAAGCATGAAATTATAACCCACAATGAGGAGAAAAATCATTCAATTGAAACTAATGCAGAAATGACACACTTGAGAGAATTATAATAGACAAGAACATTTAAAAAGTTATCATGACCATATTCTATATATATGTTCAAGAAGCTATAGGAATATTAAACACAAACATGGGAGATAGTAAAAAAAAGATTCAAATTGAAATCCTAAAGATGAAGGTCTCAAGTCAGTGACTTCAGTTTTCACCATAAGAAAACAGAAAAAGAAGAGCACATTAAACTGAAGGAAGAAGAAAGGAAATCATTAAGAACTATGTAGAACTCAAATCAATGAAAGGGAGTGAGAGAGAGAGGGGTAAAGGAGAGAGAGAGAGAGAGAAAGGTGATCAATGAAACCAAAAGCTAGTTCTTTGAGAACATCAATAAAATTGATAAACTTCTAACCAGACTGATGTCAACTTAAAAAAAAAAGCACAACGTAAAAGTTGTGAGTCGAGTTTAGTGTCTTACTGAGACACTAACCTGGGAGACAGCCTCTCAGGTAGCTCTGAGAAACTGTTCCAAAGAGGTAGGCAGGGAGGTCAGTATATATGAGATTTTGTTGAAGGGGGTACATGCAATCCAGCACGCATCTCGGTGGAAAGTTGCCGCTAGTCACAAGGAGATGTCTCCGTTAATGATTTTAGTGCTTTTCTAAGTATGAGAAGATGCAAGAAATTGGGTTCATAAAACTTTCCCCTGAAAATATCTAACTATCTGAAGGCCTGTTCTGCCAGCTTTTCCCAGGGCACAGAGTGCTTCATTCCTGATCTCCATCCTTTCAGGATGTGTTGGAGGTCAGTGACTTCAGTGGCTAATGACCTAAACTTTGCAGAGCTGGATGGCAAGCGATGTTCTTTATTTGACACTGATCAAGAAAATCAAAGACACAAATTACCAATATCAGGAATGAGAGATCACCACAGATCCTACAGATATTAAAAGGACAATATGGAATTTCAATAAATAACTTTATACCAATACATTGGACAATTTAGATGAAAAGACAAATTTCTTGAAAGACGTAAACTACCAAAGCTATAGAGAATTCAAGAAGAATAGCCCTATACTTATTTTAAAAATTAAATTTGTAGTTAAAACCCTACCCACAGAGAAACCTCCAAAGCATATACCCTCACTGGGAAATTCTACCAAACATTTAAGTTAGAAATAATAGCAATTCTATACAAACTCCTCCAGAAAGTTGAAGAGGAGAAAATACTGCTCGTCTCATTTTATGAAACCAGTATTACTCTGATACCAAAGCCAGAAAAAAACATTACAAGGAAACTACAGACCAATATCCTCCATAAAAAAAGACAAAAAATTTTACAAAATTTTAACAAATTGATTCCAACAACATATAAAAAGGATAATACATCATGATCAACTGAAGTTTATCTCAGGAATGCAAGGTTGGTTTCACATTTAAAAATTATTAAGTAATTCACCTTATCAACAAACTAAAATAAAAATAATCTAATCACGCCAATAGATTCAAAAAGGCATATGAAAAATCCGTTTTGAGAGAGAAAGGGCAACTATCAACAAACTAGAAATGGGGGAAGGGATAACTTAGGAGGTTGGGATTAACAGAAACACACTGCTATATATAAAATAGATAATCAACAAGGACCTGCTGGGAATTCCCTGGCAGTCCGATAGTTAGGACTCCACGCTTTCACTGCCGAGGGCCTGGGTTCAATCTCTGGTTGGGGAACTAAGACCCCACAAGCTGCGTAGCATGGCCAGAAAAACCCAAAAAACAAAACAAAACATGGAATTACTGTATAACACAGGGAACTCTACTCAATACTCTGTAATAACCTATATGAGAAAAGAATCTGAAAAAGAATAGATATATGTGTATGTATAACTGATTTACTTTGCTTTACACCTGAAATTAATGCAACATTGTAAAGCAACGATACTCCAATAAAA
Source organism: Physeter macrocephalus (assembly GCF_002837175.3). NCBI lineage: Eukaryota > Metazoa > Chordata > Mammalia > Artiodactyla > Physeteridae > Physeter > Physeter macrocephalus. The sequence continues at coordinate 31,786,079 of NC_041225.1, forward strand.
AATAAAAATAAAAACAAAACTAGAAACAGAAGGGAACTTCTTCACCATGATCAAGGGAATCTACAAAAACAAACCAAAAAATCCCCCAAACCTATAGATAATATCATGTTTAGTGTTTAAGGTCTGCTTTCCCTCTAAGACAAGAACAAGGCAAGAATGCTTACTGTACCAGTTCGGTTTTGCATTGTACTAGAGGTGCTAACTAATGCAGTAGACAAGAAACAAAAACAAGGTAAAGAAGTAAAATTGTCTCTATTCACAGACAACATGATCATCTCCATAGAAAATCTTTTGGAATCTACAAAAACGCTACTAGAACTAATAAGCTGAGGAGCAAAGATTCAGGATATATTAATATAAAAAAATCTATTGTATTGCTATATACTATTGATGAGAAATCAGAAACTGAAAAAAATTTTAAACTTCATTAAGAATAATGCCCCCAAATATGAAATATTAAGGATTAATGTGACAAAAGGTTTTCAACACCTGCACTTTTACAACTACAAAATACTGCTGAGAACGGCCATCATCAAAAAATCTACAAACAATAATGCTGGAGAGAGTGTGGAGAAAAGGGAACCCTCTTGCACTGTTGGTGGGAATGTAAATTGATACAGCCACTATGGAGAACAGTATGGAGGTTCCTCAAAAAACTAAAAATAGAACTACCATACGACCCAGCAATCCCACTACTGGGCATATACCCTGAGAAAACCATAATTCAAAAAGAGTCATGTACCACAATGTTCATTGCAGCACTATTTACAA
>NC_041225.1:31787297-31788589 GCF_002837175.3 Physeter macrocephalus
GCTAATTCACTTTGTTATAAAGCAGAAACAAACACACCGTTGTAAAGCAATTGTACTCCAATAAAGATGTTAAAAAAAAAAACAACTTTGGCAAGAAGCGGCAAAAAAAAATAAATTAAAAAAAATAAAGTCATCAGGGAAGCTGGTCATAGATCATAGACTTATGAGTAATTTTATAATTGGTTTTACTTGAATGATCTGTTAGAAATGACATGAAACTCCCATTACTTTCAGAATGTAAAGACTAGGGGTAGAAGTGTAACACGGAGAGGATCTGAAGATATTGAAAGTAAAATGGAACTCAGTAATTGTCCTTTTAGATATTAATGGAGTATAAAATCTTTTGACCAATAAAAAAAAATACTGCTGAGAGAAATTAAAGAAGACCTAAATAAATAGGTCTCTGAATTGGATGATCTCTACCTTCCTGTTCAGTGGAGTGAAGCTACTCAGGAAGTACTTAGCCATTGCTTTTAAAAGATATCAGTTTGGGACTTCCCTGGTGGTCCAGTGGTAAAGAATCTGCCTTACAATGCAGGGGAAGCGGGTTTGATCTCTGGTCAGGGAACTAAGAGCCCACATGCCACGGGGCAACTAAGCCAGCGCCACAACTACAGAGCTCGCGCTCCTCAGCTGGAGCCCGCATGCCACAAACTACAGAGCCCACACGCTCTGGAACCCATGCGCCACAACTAGAGAGAAAAACCCACATGCCACAACCAGAGAGAGGCCCTCGCACCACAACGAACAGCCAGCACACTGCAATGAAGATCCCACATGCCTCAACGAGGGTCCTGCGTGCTGCAACTAAGACCCGACGCAGCCAAAAATAAATAAAATAAATAAATAAATAATAAATATATCTTAAAGATATCAGTTTAAGGGACTTCCCTCCGTGGTCCAGTGGTTAAGAATCTGCCTTCCAATGCAGGGGACATGGTTCACTCCCTGGTCAGGGGACTAAGATCCCACAAGCCACGGGGCAGCTAAGCCAGCGCCACACCGCAACTAGTGAGCCCACGGGCCACAACTAGAGAGAAGCCCGCGCATTGCAACAAGGAGCCCGCACACTGCAACGAAGATCCCAGTGAAGATCTCGCATGCCGCAGCTAAGACCTGATGCAGCCAAAAATAAAATAAATAAATACATTTTTTAAAAAGATATCAGTTTAGGGCTTCCCTGGTGGCGCAGTGGTTGGGAGCCCGCCTGCCGATGCAGGGGACACGGGTTCGTGCCCTGGTCCGCGAAGATTCCCACATGCCGCGGAGCGGCTGGGCCCGTGAGCCATGGT
>NC_041225.1:31788927-31792624 GCF_002837175.3 Physeter macrocephalus
GGTCCGGGAAGATTCCCACATGCCGCGGAGCGGCTGGGCCCGTGAGCCATGGTCGCTGAGCCTGCGCGTCCGGAGCCTGTGCTCCGCAATGGGAGATGTCACAACGGTGAGAGGCCCGCGTACCGCAAAAAAAAAAAAAAAAAGATATCAGTTTAAGCCTTATTATCAAATAATGACCATCAACTGAACATCCACTGAGTAGACTTTTGCAGAATCACTTTCTCCTGTAGCCAAAGATGGAGACATTAAGAACAAGGAGAGAATGCATAGCCCAAGGTTCTCACTGGGACGTCTACAACAAAACGGAAGATGCCACGTTATGTAAGCTCGATCAGTTCAAACGGTCCAGATCAGGGTGTCTCTACCTCGGTGTTACTGACGTTATTTGTTGTGCGGGTCTGTCCTGCACATTGCGGCATCCTTGGCCTCTCCCCCACTAGATGCCAGCCGCACCCCTCCTAGTGTGACACCCCAGCATATCTCCAGACATTGCCAGACTGCCGCAGCTGTGAACCACTGATTCAGACCCCACAGGGCAATCCCACTTAATCGATGATGTTCTAACTCAATCAAGACTTTCCTCTGACAATTCTATCTTCCTGTAACAAGAAACTGCATTGAAGAATCGTGTCACAGTAACGACCAAAGCTGCTATGGCTATTTTTCAAAAATGGAAACCAGTTAAACACCTGCCATGGACAAATACCACCAGGAGTCATCTCAGAGCTCTTAAATGAGAGCTGAAGTGGGCAGACTTCAGAATCTTAAATTTACAGAATTCCTAAGAGACATGTGACTCAGAACAGTGGTTAAGTGCTGCCTTAGTGTACACTCAACGGCAGGAAAGTGTTTTCACCCTGTCAGACGTTTCAGCTGATCTGCATTTGAATCTCAGCTCTGCCACTTACTAGCTGTGTGATCTCTCCTCTCTCGGCCTGTTTCCTCACTGTAACATGGGGACAAAAACAGATGAGAAAAAATGCCAGTGGTAGTTTGATAGGGATTGCATTGAATCTGTAGATTGCTTTGGGTAGTAGAGTCATTTTCACAATGTTGATTCTTCCAATCCAAGAACATGGTATATTTCTCCACCTATTTGTATCATCTTTAATTTCTTTCATCAGTGTCTTACAGTTTTCTGCATACAAGTCTTTTGTCTCCTTAGGTAGGTTTATTCCTAGATAATTTATTCTTTTTGTTGCAATGGTAAATGAGAGTGTTTTACAGAACTAGAACAAAAAATTTCACGATTTGTATGGAAACACAAAAGACCCCGAACAGCCAAAGCAATCTTGAGAACGAAAAATGGAGCTGGAGGAATCAGGCTCCCTGACTTCAGACTATACTACAACCTAGGTTCTTCGAAAGAACTAGTAACTCTCTTAATACATGGCAGAGGAAATTCGAATTGCTTCTTGAGGGTCCACGTGAAAAGCAGCAGAGCCCTGACTGTAGAGGTCCCTAAGGTGGCAGCCATGGAGGATCAACCAACATCTTTTGAGCAAAGGACTCGGAATTGCCTTACGCGTCCTTGCACTAGAAGCAGGGCTGTGGGCGGGAGACGGGAGGGGCGGGGAGGATGACAATATGTGCATTTCAAAAATGACGAAAAAGGGAATTCCCGGTCAGTCCAGTGGTTAGGACTCTTCGCTCTCGCTGCCGGGGGTCCAGGTTTGATCCTTGGTCGGGGAACTAAAATCCCACAAGCTGTACGGTGCAGCCAAAAAAAAATGTAAAAAAGACAAAAAAGAAGAAATAATAAAACAGCTTATGTTTTCAACAGACACATTTTAAATTAAAGCCTGGAAAAGAGAGGATGACCTTGGAGTTTTCTAGAAAGAAATAGAACATGCCCATCGTCCCCCTGACAGTCCTGGAATCAGTTCCATGTCTTAACAAAAGAAAGAAAAAAAAAACAAGAAAGAAAGGAAGGAAGGGAGGGAGGAAGAAAGAGAGAGAGAAAGAGAAAGGAAGAAAGAAAGAAAAGAGAAAGAAAGAAAGAAAGAAAGAAAAGAAAGATAGTCTTCTTAAAGGCACAGTGCAGGAACTGAGTGATGACTTGTCAGCCGCAGCACACACTTTTTTATTAAGAAAAAATGTCTTTACACTTAGGAAAAAACCCCCAAAGCACAAGTCATTTTGTTGTTGCTGCTATTCTTACTGTGGCTTAATTAACAAAACTCTAAACAACTTAGATGGCATGGAGAACACATGTCAGCACCCTGTAGACCAATTTATACAGGCTTCTCAGCTCTGCACTTTACTTAACGTTATGGGTCAAATAAGAGTAATTTCACCAATTGTATCCTAGTATCACGCTGTAAGAAAAGAATTCCAAAAAAAGGATCTGGAATTCTGATTAAGTATTCCAATTAAACTATTGCTACAAATACAACAATATATCTTCCTTGGCCTAATGATATAAGATATTTAAAATTAACTGTCTAAAAAGAACATCCATCTTAATTTCTCAGTATAATAGGTTGCTGGATATAAACTGATTTGAGTTAGATATTTTTTTCCAGGTTTCCTAAATTGGATTATAACATTTTGCCTCTTGTGCATTAGAGATTAGAAACCTCACATTAAAAACTAGGCTTCATGCCACGTACCAAAAGAAAATCCTAATCGGTCCCAGTTTCTCTTCAGTATTTCTTCCATTACTCATCAAATGACTTTCCTTTGTCTTTTCACATACTTTTGAAACTCCCAGGACCTTAGAGATCTAATGCATCCACTCCTGCCCGTAGCCTCACCACCTGAGTCACAGCTACACTCACTTCTCATCAGACACAGAAGGGCGTCTCCCAGCAGCGCTGGCTCTTTCCCATTGTTCTCCACCGAGGAATCAGAGTGATCTGCTCAAAACTTTGTCAGCTGCCGCATAGCACAGGGAGATCACCTCTGTGTTTTGTGACCATGAGAGGGGTGGGATAGGGAGGGAGACACAAGAGGGAAGAGATATGGGAACATATGTATATGTATAACTGATTCACTTTGTTGTAAAGGAGAAACTAACACACTATTGTAAAACAGTTATACTCAAATAAAGATCTTAAAAAAAAAAACAGATGAGAAAGACGGCTAATTGCTTTCTGTTATCTATTTCACCTTTCTCTTTATTAATAGAACCCTGAATTTTGGTGGCCATATTGCCACCAGGAAGAAAAGACTACAGTTCCCAGCTTTACAAAGATAGAGGAATGACCTTCCCTACTACCACCCCTTTCCTTTCTTCTTCCTGTTGCTTGAAACAAGGATATGATAACTGGAATTCTGGCAGCCATCCTGGACCCAAGAGGAAACCTTGAGAACAGGAGCCATGTGTTGAGGGAGCAAAATAGTAAAAAGATAGGGGCTGGGCTCCTTTATGACATCTCGTAGAGAGTTCGCGACCTCTAGAATTCCTCTCCATGAAAAAGAAATAAACTGTCTTGGTTACATTCATTTTATTTTAAGTTTTTTGGTCATACACAGTTCAACTTAAATCTTAGCTTGGGGTGAGGATGATGAGATATACACATAAAGCCTCTAATAAAGTACCTGCATTTCTTTTTTTTTGTTTTTTGTTTTTTTTTTTTGTGGTACGCGGGCCTCTCACTGTTGTGGCCTGTCCCGCTGCGGAGCACAGGCTCCGGACACGCAGGCTCAGCGGCCATGGCTCACGGGCCCAGCCGCTCCGCGGCATGTGGGATCT
>NC_041225.1:31792634-31797344 GCF_002837175.3 Physeter macrocephalus
GGATCCTCCCGGACTGGGGCACGAACCCGCATCCCCTGCATCGGCAGGCGGACTCTCAACCACTGCGCCACCAGGGAAGCCCAAGTACCTGCATTTCTGATGGGACCAGGACCAGGGGTTGGTCAGTCTACCAAAAGGGTGAGATAAACTAGAGAGTCATAAAAAATGTTTACACATTCTTAAACATCTTGATTTAACTAAAAAGTACACTTATTCACTCATATTTTGAGTAGTTATACCTGATTAGACTTCCACATGTAGTAAGGCACCCTCATTAAGCCTTTTCTCTAAAAGAAAGTTGCTGTTTCTAGATGACTCTATTTACACCCGCATATTTTATTGGTTGCATTACATATAATTAAACGATGTAATTAAAATATCAGGCATTACCGGTATAAACAGGTTTGGGAACAAGCAGCTGCCGCTTGGTAAGCATGTAGCCCTGCTGTCAGGATCAACGACAGTGGTGTGAGCCCTCTTGGGGGGTAGCCTGCTGACCAAGAACTCTCAGCCTGCAGTGGACGGGGTCCATATGGTTTTTAGAGTGAGAGTGTCAATTAATCTGTCAGGTAAACGAGCTCTACTTACCATAAGAGAAAGAGGAAACGAATATTATTTTGATGCCTATAACATGCCAAGCACTGTACATATGTTTTCTGCTCTAAAATTCACAGCTGCTAGGTTAGATACTACTTATTACCTCTGTTTAACACAAAAGGAACTGAGGGTCAAGGATCTTAAGTACCGTTGTCCCAGTGGCAGAGATTTCAACGCTCATTTGTCTGGTTCCAAAACTTCAGCTCTCTTGACACAGCAAAGAAGGAAGTTTCATCCCACAGAGTTGATATAGTGTCGGGTCAATGATAAAAGATTCTTGGTGCTTTGTCTTATCATAGCTGGCAACCAAAGTTAACAGAGTGTGTGAGAAGATACAGAAAATTCCATACTGAAAGCACAAGATCTTCCTAAAACTGGCAATTCATAGGCACCCACAGCTGGGCACCTGGCATCATTCTTCATCAAAAACGGCCTTTTTGTCAGGCGCGGTTGTGCAGGGCAACCCGACTGACCAGTGCCTGGGCCTCACCAGCACTTAAACATTTTGAGTATCACTGCTGGCCACCCCTAACACCAACCCCCAACAAACCACACTCCCCAAGTGGGCTCCAGAGAGATTAATAAAAGTCCAAGAAGCTGAGTCCAAGGCTGAACTCATCTGCCCTTGCAGAGTGTTTTGGGGAGACCCATATCAAGCAAGCGTGAGTCACCCAGGCCATTCGCTTCTTCAGCCGGTGCTCACCCAGCATAGAAGAAGCCTCTAGCTGGCTGCCCCGGGGCCGTCCGCTGAGGCAGGCCCTGCCGCCAAGGACTTCACAGTCTGGGGAGACAGACAGGTGGGCAGCGAAAATAGAGGGCAGGAAGCAGTCAGGCAGAGGAGAGCCCAAGGGGCTGACGGAGCCCCAAGTAGGACAGCATCCCACTGTCTGGGTGAAGGGACGAGGGTGCCCAGCTGAGAGCCTGGAGGGGCCGGAAGGGGTCAGCTGGAAGGCGAGGAGAATGGAATGGGGCTCTGACAGGGTCCTGGAGGGTAACGCTGCTGGCAGTGTTCCGTGCCCTCCCTCTCCTCCCAGCCCGTTAGCTGCGGTGCATCCTCAGATTTCAGCTCAGAGGTCACTTCCTGAGGTCTTTCCTCCTGGCTCCCCTGCTCCACAGGGGCAGAAACTGGGCTGTGTGTTCACTACCCTGCTGCTTGGGGCTGGCACGGAGGCTGGGAGATACTGGGCTTAGGGTGTGTGTGTGTTGAGTGAGCAAGTGAGGACACAGATCATCGAGGGTGTTGTGAGCCATGCGTGGAGCTGGGGTGTGTACCCTGAAGCCATGGGAAACCACGAATGGCCTCAAGGAGGGTGAGAGATGTAGGGAGCTGACTCTTACAACTGCGTGGAGGATGGGTCGGAACGGGGTGGGACGGGAACGAGGATATCCCTGGGAGGTTCTATGTGATAACCCAGAAGAGCCGTGGGGACTCGTGGGCTGACTGAACCACAGGGCGACACAGGCGAGCACGCAGCATGATCCAGGCTCCGGGCTGGCGCTTTACGTGCATATCATCTAAGCCTCGCTACAACCCCAGGACGTGGAATTACTATCATCGTCCCCTGTAAAAACGGCTGACGAAACAGGAACAGAGACGCTAAATAACTTGCCAGGTCACTCGATAAGGAGAGCCAAGTGCCTGGATCAGAGACGGCCACGCTCTACCTGCCCACGTGTGCACAGGTGGGCCCAGGTACGCAGGGGGCTGAGGGGGCACCTGCCTCCAGACAGGCCGGGTCTGGGTGCCGTGGGGTGAAGGTTCCAGGCGCCGGATGTTTGAATCTCAGGCTGGGGGCTTTGAGGGATATCACTTCCCCATCCTCTCACTCCCTTTGCCTTCTGGTGTCTTTGCTGCACATTGAAGACTTGGGATGGAGCTCGAATGTTGGAGAGTTGCCCGTAAGAAGAGAAATGGTGTTGGCCTGACGCTCAAGCTCCTTATGCAACATGGCAATGAAATCTAGGAACACACTCTGGGCTCTACCAGGCAGAGCCAGCAGGAAGTGTGTTAGAGCTGCTTCCCAGCACGACTGTCACAGAGCCGTCTACCTCTGTGTGCAAGTGATTCTACACGTTCCGGCAAATATTATTTACATTTGGAATCCAGCTGTCGGGTGAGAACAGCTGAGAGCAGGTGCTTTAGGGCACCTCTAAGACGTGTTTTCAGATTTCAAAAATCCATGTGAGCCACACTGTTTACACGTTTCCCCATGGAAGCTCCAGACTGAAGCTTCTTTGTTCCTGCTGAATGACTCATGAATGCCCTTTAAAAGAGGATGAAACAGACGTGTTTTGGTGGGGAAAATACATAAAGAATGCAGTGCATTTTTCCAAAGAGCCGTCAGAGCATCTAATTTAGGCCAATAAGGGCAAACTCACCGAAGCTCTCAGGCTGACCTTCCCCGTAAGGGCCTCGTCCTGGCCTGGGCCCACAGATGAAGGACAGACTGGCCTGGGTGGGAAAGGGAAGGCAGGCTTCTCCAGGGATATGAGTGTTCCTGGGGTTCCATTTGAAAGGAGGCTCCCTGTTTTCCAGAATGTTGTTTTTCTGGGTGCAAATCATGTTTGGTAGCAAGGTGATGTAATAACCGTAAGAAACTTAGAGAGCGTTTATATGGCACTTCCTGCGTGGTGGGCGTGGTCTACGTGCAGTCATTCCTTTCATTCTCATAGCCTTCCAGACGAAGAACTAAGGCTCAGAGATAGTAAGTCGCTTGCCCAAGGTCACAGAGCTCGTAAGTGGCACAGCTGGGGCACAAACAGGTAGTCTGACCCCTCCCAACGTCTCTGCTGCTTCAGCCTCAGTGCTCACCTTCCAGCTCTTGTCTCAGGCACCCTGGGCTGCAGCAGCCCCTCTGAACCCACTGGCTTAATTGATCCCATTCTTGATCTTTAGACTTTCTAGTTGTACAGGCTGATGAATTCTCTTTTTCAGGCTTGAGTTCTTTAGAATTGGATTTGTAATCTCTCAAACAGAAAGAGCCCTAATACAGATATGTCCTATAAGGTGTGTGGAAGGTCAGACTAAGCAGCTTGAACATTGCCTTGTTGGGAGGGAGCCTCCGAAGATTTGTGAGTCTACGAGGGCACCCTCTGGTTTACAGTAACAGTCAGGAAACATCCGAGCGCTACCAGGCACCCTGTGCTGGCCCCTTCACTGGTAAATACACGTAATCCCCGCCCCGAGGAGCACACCTGTAATTTCATCCTGGAAATGATGTTTGACCGGGAATGATAAGTGCTCGTTGACCTGACACACTTGGTCCACAACGGTGGCAAACTGGTGCTGATGGAAGGATGCATGGTTGGTACCAGTGGGCAGGTGTCTGGCTGGACTGGACGGGGTGGGGATACCATCGGGGGCTGCTTCGAGTGCCCAGCTGTGAGGTGGGGGGGTCCTGGGCAGGGACGAGAGGACGGGAAAGCAGGGGCAGCCTTGAAACCATCTGACCGGGAAGGAATGTTGAGGAAGAGCTGAGTAACTGGATGTGGAGGCAGAGAAAAGGAAAAGGAGAAGACGGGCTCGAGGAGGGCTGAGCAGGATGCCGCGACCAGCAGGGCTTTGTGAGCACAAGCTGGCCTTCGGTGGGGGCGGGGGGGGCGAGAGGATGTGAGTTCAGGCAGACGGGGGGAGTTTGAACATTTGTTCAACAGCAGTAGGAAGGGCCACTGTGTGTCCACAAGTTGCAGGCTGAGGAGTAGCAAAGTTTGGGGCAGCACCTCAGCCCTGGAAGACCTGGATTCAGGTCCCAGATCTGCTTCTCTCTGCTCTATGAGCCCCTCGCTTAACCTTTCTGAATTTCAGAGGGGCTAATGGTACCCTCCTTACTGTGCCTGCTGCACAAGGAGATCAAGTGACATGATGTCAACCGTATCACACCATATACAGCTTGGTTATTAGTGTTATTTTAAAAATTGATATGGGAATTCCCTGGTGGTCCAGTGGTTAGGACTCTGCGTTTCCACTGCCGTGGGCCCAGGTTCAATCCCTGCTCGGGGAACTAAGATCCTGCAAGCCTTGTGGCGTGGGAAAAAAAGAAAGAAAAAAGAATGGGGCTTCCCTGGTGGCACAGTGGTTGAGAGTCCACCTGCCGATGCAGGGGACGCGGGTTC
>NC_041225.1:31797545-31828072 GCF_002837175.3 Physeter macrocephalus
GGGGGAGCCCCCAGCGCGGAGAGGCCCGCGTACTGCAAAGAAAAAAAAAAAAAAAAAAAAAAAAAGAATGAAAATGGATAAAGTGTGAAAAAGCATTAAAAAAACTGTGTACAAATGTAAGTAACATTAACTCTTTGGATTAGAATGTTGGGATCATCAGATATTCCCAGATAGCTGTAAAGACAGAGACAATAGGGGGATTTGGGGCCTAAATGGTGGAAATAATGACTTCGGGTCTCAGTCTGACCCCCGCACTGGAATGAAAGCTTGAATACAGACCTTTCCCTCATCCACTGAACTGCCCTCCAAGGCAGAGCCTGTCACTAATGAAAGAGACAGGCATGGACTCAGGCATTTCAAAACTTCATCTGTCACAAGGAACAGAAGTCAATTATATAGCACCAGAAGTTGCTTCCTGGGATGATAGATGGAGCTATTAGCAGGTCCTTGGCAGGCTCTGATGCTGCCTCTGGGCCATGTGGTCCTACAGCAGTGGCCTGACCCTTCCCGGGGGCCCAGGTCTGAGACCAGCCTGCCCCTCGGCATGGAGTTTCCCAAGGTCTCACGTGCCCAGGATGGCTCTGCCACAAGCCTATGAGCCACCTCTGTGCCCTGTAGGAGGCTATGTTCTCTAGTCTGTGACTTGCTAAGTAATCTGGGCTCAGCACAGAAGAGTTAAACGAAAACTTTCACAGCAGGGGAAGCAAAACGGGCTCCAATATCTGTCCCTGACACCAGCTAAGAGCAGCTTCTCTGCTGGCCCCGTCTCTGCACAGCCCCTGGTAACAGGTGTGGCATCTAAGGGCCGGAACAGGCATGCCAGGCCCACCGTAGGTCACACAGCTTTTCAGACAGTTCAGAAAAGCAGACATTTGATATTTATTTACTTTTTGAAATATTTATTTTTTATTTATTGTGGCTGCACCGGGTCTTAGTTGCGGCACGCGGGCTTCTCAGTTGCAACATGCGTGCGGGACCTAGTTCCCCGACCAGGGATCGAACCCAAGCCCCCTGCATTGGGAGCGTGGAGTCTCACCCACTGGACCACCAGGGAGGTCCCAGACATTCAGACTCTGTTTGACTAACCTTCGACCTTCCACAAAGATGCATCATGGGACCAGACACTGGTGAGGAGAGGGAGGAAGGCGTCTGCCAAGCGCTGCTCTGCCCGCAACCTCACGGGCTCCTTTCCTGGGAGACGCAGCTCCAGGGGCCAATGCCCGTCCCGGCGGGGGCCGTGGTGGGTGACTCGGAAGGTGGGGAGGGCTCAGGAGTGCCTTCCTCCAGGGTAAGCTCCCTGGGCGCATCCTGGCACGTTCCTTCCGTGGATAAATGAAAGACGCTGGCTGCTCTCTCTTCTGATTTGCGGGGTTTTGTTTTTTTTCCTTTTGTGGCAGGAAAGGTCTGATTTGGAGTTGGCTTGGTTTTAACGATATGCCTCCTATTCCTAGAAATGTAAAGGGACAATTTCTTTAGCACCAGTCGGCGTGGAAGGTGGAAGGTTGACGGTGGCCCAGGTGGCCAGAGTCTGACCGAGAAGACTGTTCGCGTAAAGGCACCCACTGTCCTAGGGGAGCACGGGTGCTGGAGCCGGGCAAACCCAAGTTCATTGTCCCTGCTGTGCTCCTCGCTAGTTGGGGACGTTGGAAATAACTTTATTTCACTGAGCCAATGTCCTCATCTCTCACACAGCAATAAAAACCCTGCCTCACGGACTGTAGACTCTCTAAATTAAAAAAGAACACACATCCAACATCCTCATGAGTATGAAGTTATTACTCTTTAGAAGATCTATCAACTGTATGAGGTTATTTACCAGGAAGGGATAATCATCACGATCCATATGACTCGCATGTTAAACCCGACTCGCTAGATGGCTATGAAATAAAACTTAAAGGGATCCTCTGTGAGAAGTATTTTTGAAAGCATAATAAATGTGAATTGCAGGGAACTAACCTCAGGCACATAAATACACTGGACAGTAAAAGAGCACTCATAACAATATGGTCTCCGCATTAGAAACATTACCATAACTGGTTTCATGTAAAACAGATACCTAAAGATGAGCGATCGTTTCCCACGAGAGCCCTGGAATATATGCCAGGCGGGCTTTTTAATTGAACATTTCTTGGAAGAGGTAGAACAGTTTGACCGCCAAGCGCGTGTCACAAGCTCTAATGCTCCAACCACAGTTCATTTTGCCCACTCCCCGGCCCCAACGCAATGTCTCTGCTGCAAACACTGCTGTGATAACTGACATGCTATAAAACTCCGAAGAATTACGAAAAGCCAGCAATCTGCCTTTCCGGTTGCTGCCAAAGAATGCGCTTCACATTTTATTGCCTCTGAAGATAAAATCAAACATCACTTCGGCTCCTGCGTGCTCCTCCGCTAATCTGATGGCCCCCTACCTTGAGCGTACTTGTATGGTCTGCGGCCATTTGTCTGCCTCTTCAATTGCTGGCCACTGGGGCAGGGACCATGATTTTTTAATTTTTTTTTGACTTATTTTATTTATTAATTTATTTATTTGGCTGCCGTCGGGCCTTCGTTGCTGCGCGCGGGCTTTCTCTAGTTGCAGCGAGCAGGGGCTACTCTTTGTTGCGGTACACAGCTTCTCATTGCAGTGGCTTCTCTTGTTGTGGAGCACGGGCTCTGGACGCGTGGGCTTCATTAGTTGCAGCACGCAGGCTCAGTAGTTGTGGCTCACGGGCTCTAGAGCACAAGCTCAGCAGTTGTGGCGCACGGGCTTAGTTGCTCCGTGGCATGTGGGATCTTCCGAGACCAGGGCTCGAACCCATGTCCCCTGCATTGGCAGGCGGATTCTTAACCACTGCGCCACCAGGGAAGTCCTAGGGACCATGACTTTAAAAAAATATTTATTTTATTTTTATTTATTTATTTTGGCTGTGCCAGGTCCTAGTTGCAGCACACGCGATCCTCCTTGCAGCATGCAGACTCTTAGTTGTGGCATGCATGCAGGATCTAGTTCCCCAGCCAGGGATCAAACCGGACCCCCTGCACTGGGAGCGTGGCGTCTTAGCCACTGGACCACCAGGGAAGTCCCGGGGCCATGACCTTTTGTGCCCTTCCTCATGGGCCTGTACCAAGAGAGATGCTCGATAATTATATCTTGGGCTCATCCCTTCATTTTTACCACCTCCTGATGTTTGCATCCTTTTAAGGCTTAAAGCTCCAGAGCAGCTTTTAAGACCATCATCTCAGATGGTAGAGAGAAGGGGTCTCATCCCCTTTCTGCGTATCCAAATCCTACGGAGTCTATTTCCAATGCCACCTCCTCCAGAAAGCCATCTCACATCTTGGTGACCAAAAGGGGTCTCTCCCACCTCTAACCTCCCAGAAACATCGTAGGCACCCCTTTGGAGACTAAGTGTCACATTCTCTCGCAGATCATGGGTATTACTCTATGTGTTCTGTCTCCCCTGGGAGAGTTTAAGTCCCTGCAGGGAGAGGGCCCAGGCTGGAATCCCAGTTCCATAGTGTCCTAAACGTGTGGCTCTATCTAAGTACATGTCATGACCTTTCCCATTTTTTTTCTTTTTTTGGCCGCACCGCGCAGCTTGCGGGATCTTAGTTCCCCGACCAGGGATCAAACCCGGGCCCTTGGCAGTGAAAGTGCAGAGTCCCAACCACTGGACCGCCAGGGAATTCTCATGACCTTTCCCGTTTAGAGTATAAGCTGGGCAAGGAGAATGGCGATACCTGTATGACAAGGGCTTGGTGAGGACATAACACATGTAAAGTAAATGGCAAACGGCCAGGCCCCACAAAGACGCTCCATAATTATGTTGAGTGAATGAATAAAAATTGAATTAGGGGCTCAGGCACGCGGGCTCAGTAGTTGTGGTGCATGGGCTTAGTTGCTCTGCAGCATGTGGGATCTTCCCGGACCAGGGATCGAACCCGTGTCCCCTGCATTGGCAGGCGGATTCCTAACCACTGCGCCACCAGGGAAGTCCTGGATTTGCGTTTTTAAAAGGTCGTTTCTGGAACTATAACCCTGGTACCCATATAAACAGGAGGGGTTGGAGAGGTGTCTGGACTGGAAATAAGAGGATTTGTTATAAAGCCCGTTCTTCATGCACAGAAGGGCTAAGGACCTGAATGAATGAGGGATGAGGAGTGAATTGAGGGGGAGGGGACAACTATGTGTGTGTTAAACAGGTGGGAGCATCAGGATCTGGTGACTGACTGGACGTGTGAGACGAGGAAGGGCAAGAATTTAGGATGGTGACACAGTTTCTGTTTCGACAGCTAGATGAAAAAGAAGAGTGAATTAGATGAATAGAACCATGAAGTGAATTATCCTTTTATTTGGGTTGTCATTGCCTGGGGCCTTGATCAAAGAAAACCATCTTTTCTACGGCTTTGGATTAGCCTTTCTGAGCAAGGAAGTGAGGTGTCTTTTACTCTGTGAGGGACTCTTACACTCAAGAAGTGTAAGGACCACTTGTTCAGACTGCAAGCCAGGTGGGCTCTGAGGCCCTACTCAACCCATCTGAGTCAGTCCTACCCTGTTCAGCATGCCCAGCCTTCTATCCGATTCAAGGTCTATAAGATGTGCTCTTTGCTTCTGAGAGCTCCGGGCTGGATTGCGGTGTCATTTTATGGAGCGGGGCACAAAGGAGGCATTGATCAGCTGCCTTTGCTCCCATCAAATGCCTCAGTCATTCCTCTGCTGGGTCCTGTCTCCGGTGTAATGACTCCAACTGACCCAGTGTGCCTGACTCCGTTTCCCGAGGTCTGGCCCTTTGCGGGCCTTCTGACCACGTTCGGGGCTCTGCCCAGTTCAGGACAGGACTCTGGTGGAGCCTGGAAGCCCAGGCCCAGAGCTGCTGTGCTCAGAGCCTGATGGAAAATCTGAGCAGGGCCTGAGCAAACAGCACAGCCCACTTCTTGGCATCTGCAAGGGGGCCTCACCAAAACGCGATGCAGAGTCGGTGAGGTCAGCTTTGGCTGCGAACCTCAAACAGAGTGGGAGCGCCCAGGGGAGGAAGGAAGGGACGCTGGTGAGCACGTTGCCAGGGTGTAGCCCTCGTTTAAAAACAACAACAGAGAAAGGAACCCTTGGAGGAAAGGTCCTTGACTCCAGACCCAGAGGCACTGGCCGTGGCTCATCTAATGTCTGACCAGGGCTGCCCTGAGCGGTTCATTCAACGCTGCCTCCCGGTCAAGTTAAAAGGCCTTAGAAAACAACTCACAACCCCTTTCCAAAGAGAGTCCTACACACAGCCTCGCAGACACTGGGAATTCCACAGAGCTGAGAAAATGAAGTCTCTGTTTAAAGCCATGGCTAGGCCTCTTATATGACTAAGGGTTATTGCTTCTGCTTAGAGGCAGGAAATATCCACAGCTCCAAATCCTACAGGCAAACCAAGCCCTCCCTGAGTGCCAGTTAAGCAAGCACTTTCAGAATGTATATTGGGCATTTTCAGATCCCGTGGGAACGGTTTTGCTCTCAGATCAGAATCGTGTCAGGGGTTGTCCGGAGGGCTGAAATTAATGGTCTGTGAAGGGGGCTTGCTGACTTAAAACCTCCCCTCTAGGATTTGGCCTGACACATGCATGTGTTTGAAAAGAAGTCCAAAAGTCTTTGTCTGGGGTTTCTCCTCTAAAATGCTAGGTAAACCTTCCCAAACTTGCTTTATCTAAAATCTCCTGGAGCGCGTATTAAAAATCTAAATTTCCAGGCCTCTCTCCTGAAGACTGATTCAGTGGGTCTAGAGTAGGGCCTTCTGGAATCTGGATTTTTTTTTTTGAGAATGTTCTCCTTTTTATTTATTATTATTATTTTGGAATCTGGATTTTTTTAAAGGGTCCCTGGAAATTCTTGTGATTAGGCAAATAACAGCAATGCTTCTGAGTCATGGGGCACTGGTCGGGGGAAGGCCAGCCCATGGTCATTCCCACTGCACCCCTGACAGGTAAGCAGTGACCACAGTGAGGAGGAGACCACGCTGACCTGGGTGGCCAGAGGGTAACATGGGGACAATAGGCAGGAATGCTCTGGGGGAAGGAAGCAGCACCAGGACAGGGTGGAGAGGTAGGGGATTCTGTCAGCCATTCTCCATTTCCTCAAAGTTTATGAGAAGATCATCTCTGAATGAGATGTTCTAAAATAAGGCTGCATCTGCTGGGGTTATGAATCATAGCCATAGGATTGTTTAGATAGGACATGATTGGAACATAGTGACAGGATGGAATAACTTGACTGTCTAGAGAGTTGGGAGAAAATGTAATTATTGGGGAGGTTTCACTGGGACTTGACACCCAGATCACATGGCACCAAGTCATAGGTACTCTGGTGTGACCTTGAGCTCCTCTTCCACTGACTGAAGAATGCCTCTATGAAGGGCATTTGTTTGCTTCTGTGCTTGAAACAGGTGCCTCTGCAGACACCATTTCACCATCATCTCTGTATTCCCAGGGTCCAGCACACACAGGGCCTGGGACATGGTACACCATCCATGAGTGCCCCTTAATGGCTTTGAGTGGCATCTTTTATATTTTTTGACCTTAGGGCTCCGGGCATTGTGATGGAGACATCTGACTCATGGCCAGAGCAAGATTTGATTCTGATTTTCTCTATAAAGCCTCAGGAAATGCTTAAGACTGCTGGCATTTCAGAGACTTATTCTCAAGTCTTTCTGTATTCATTCCACTCTTCAGACTCACGCTGACTCAGGTCCGTCCCTTCAAACGGATGCGCTAGGAAACCCTCCTGGACACAAAATTAATAACCCAACAGCGCAGATGCTCAAATCCCCCACTGCCTCGAGGGTGAGCTCCTTCCCGAGGAAGCTTCACTCTCTTTCTTCAACTCAGCAACCTGCTCCTTAGTCCCAGCTGGAACGTGTCACTGAAACACTGAGCAGTGTAAGCCTTCTCTGACAGCTTCAATTATCAGCTCAAGGAATAAAAACAAAAGTCAGGAAGAGGTGTCAGAGGCAGAAAAGCAGCACAGAATTGGGTCCTCCTGTGGCATGAATAATGTGAAGGAATATGTTTTTCTCCTAAGTTGTAGTTCCATTATGGGAGTTTGCTTTCTGGGGGGGCATTAAAAAGGCCTTGTTTGACAATTTAGAAAAATAAATGACCCAAAGAAAAATTTATCTGTGATAGAATCACACTGTGTTTTCAAGGGTGAAATGTATCACTAATAATAGCTTTTGGGGAGCAACTACTGTGCACCAGGTGTTTTTACCTAGATAATCTCTAATTCTTGAACAGTCCTGCTAGACGAGTAGGAGTGACTCCTTTCACATATCCCCGTCTTTCCAGTGGAGAACTTAAGGCTCCCAGAGCAATTTGCTCAAGGTTACAGAAGGTCGGAGGATTTGAATTTTGGACATGAACCCTAGAAGTCACACTTTTTTTTTTTAGTCTTTAACACTTTTTATGGCACTAGTTTGTGTTTTGTTTTGGTAACAGCTTTACTGACATATAGTTCACATAGCATACAATTCAATCATTTTAAGTGTACAATTCAATGATGTTTAGCATATTCACAGAGTTGTACAGCCATCACCACAAGCAATTTTAGAACTTTTTCATCATCCAAAAAAGAAACATGTACCCTTTAACTATCACCCTCCTGTTCCCCCAGCCCCTCCACTGCCCCCAAGCAACCAGTAATCTATTTTCTGTCTTTACAGATTTCTATATTCTGGATATTTCATACAAGTGGAATCATACAATATGTGGCCTTTTGTGTCTGGCATCTTTCACGTAGCATAATGTTTTCAAGGCTCACCCATGTAATAGACTGTGTCAGTCTATTTCCATTCCTTTTTATGGCTGAAGATTACTCCACTATTTTAGGGATTTCTGTTCCCCCCAAATTCCTGTGATGAAATCCTAACCCCTAATACCTCAAAATGTGACTTTATTTGGAAATAGCAATAGAATCATAGCAGATATAATTAGTTAAGATGAGGTCATATGGAGTAGGTGGGTCCCTACTCCAGAATGATCAATGTCCTTATAAAAAGGGGACATTTGAACACAGAGACATGTACGCAGGATGAATACCATGTGAACATGAAGAGAGAGATGAGAGTCCTGTTTCTACACCCCAGGGAACACCAGAAGCTACGAGAAGCAATCCACCAGAAGCTACGAGAAAGGGATGGGATAGATTCTCCCTCCCAGACCTCAGAAGGTATCAACTTTGCCACAACTTTGATCTTGGATTTCTAGCCTCCAGAAGTATGAGATGATAGGTTTCTGTTTAAGCCATGCAGTTTGTGGTTCTTTGCTACAACAGCCCTAGCAAACTAGTACACATTATATGAATTTACCACATTCTGTTTATCCATTCATCAGTTGTTGGACATTTGAGTTGTTTCTACTTTCTGGTGATTATGAATAATGCTGCAATAAACATTTGTGAACAAGTTTCTGTGTGAACATGTGCCCTCATTTCTCTCGGGTATAAACCTAGACGTGGAATTTCTGGGTCATTTGGTAACTCTATGTCTAAACATTTGAGGAACTGCCAGACCGTTTTCCTTAGTGGCTGCACCATTTTACATTCCTACCAGCAGTGCATGAGAGTTCTAGTTTCTCCATATCTTCAGATCACTTGTTATTATCTCTTTTATTATAGCTATCCTAGTGGGTTTGAAGTAGTATCACGATGTGGTTTTGATTTGCATTTCTCTGATAACTGTAATGTTGAGCATCTCTTCATGTGCTTCTTGGCCATTTGTAGATCTTTCTTGGAGAAATGTCTATTCAGGCCCTTTGCTCATTTTTTTCATTGGGTTTTCTTTTCATCATTGAGTTTTAAGAGTTTTATGTTCTATATTCTAGATACAAGTCCCTTACCAGGTATCTTCCTTGCAAATACTTTCCCACAACCTGTGGATTTTTTTCACTTTCTTGATGTGCCTCTGAAGCACAGAAGTTTTTAATTTTGATGAAGTCCAATTTATCCATCGCTAAATAGTGTTTTAGCCACAACTGCTTTGCCTCTACCCTTGCCTACAATCATTTTTCCAAAAGCAGTCAGTGAGCTTTTTCATTTTTAAGTGTAAAGCAAACTCTGCCCATCCTTCTTGTGCAGGAAAATCATGAAGATTCGGAGGCTCTATGTGATCTGTCCCCATCCACCTTCATCATCACCTTACTTCATCTCTGTTTTTTTTTTGTTTTTTTTTTTTTTGATGTTGATGTTTCTCTCGCAACATCCCAGCTGCTCCGACCTTTTTTTCTCTAAATGTCTACCCAGTTCCTGCTTTGGGACTTTGCACTCACTGTGCTTTTGTAATATGCCCACCTGCTCCTTCTTTTCATTCTGGACTCAGCGCAGATGTTACTTTCTGCAAGAAGTCTTTCCTGATTGCCCTCTCTAATGCTGCTACTCCCCACCCACCCCAGATAGTCTTTACCACATCACCTGTTCCATGCCTGTCGATGGGACTCACATGAAATTAATTTATTTACGTATTTACTTACTATCTGTCTTTCCCTGCTAGAATCTAAGTTTGATAACAGCAGTGACCTTTTCTGGCTTGTTCACAGCTACATCCTAGTTTGGGGAACAGCGTTTGACATACAGTAGGTAGTTAGTAAATGAGGGTTGAACTACCGAGCAATGGAGTACAGCAGCAACTAGACAGAATGGATGATAGCATGGCACTTCAGAACCGAAAGGAAGCTTCATGAATCTCAGCATTAGAAAGAACCTTAACCCTTTAGGTTTTATCAAGTCCCATTAGTACAGTATAGTTGACATATTTTGGGCTTCTGACAGGATGGGAAAGCTCAGTTCCTGCTTGTGGTGTATGTATCCTTCACGTACGCTAGAAAACCGCTTCTCAAATTTTAAAGTGCAGACAAATTACCTGGGGGTCTTGTGAAAGTTCAGACTCTGACTCAGTAGGTCTAAGACTCTGCACTTCTACCAAGCTCCCAGCACCAGTGATACTGCTGGTCTAGGGACCACAGTTTGAGTAGCAAGGATTGAGGGGACAGAGTGCCTCAGTTCACATGGGGCGAAGTCACTCCACCACCAGGTGGAAACCAGCCACGCAGTAAGGCTTCCAGTACTGATTATCAAGGGAGGAAGGCTGAACATTTTAATCTCTGAAGAGGTCAGGTCACCAAGCAACCTGCCCCCCATCCCCAAGGCTTGACTTCCCTCTACAAGCACATCTTTACTCAAGCCGACAGAGAAGGAAAAGCCGAGTGTGCCACCCTGCATCTCTCAAACCTACGGATTTTCCTTATATTGAATTGATATGCCTTCTCTCATTCTGTGTGTTGGAAGAGAAGCACCTCCAAGCAATTCAATCCACATTTATAATTGGGCACCTACTGTGTGTGTGCCCTGTGTTTTGGAGCTGGAGGTGCAAAGATAAATAAAACACGGGCCCCTCTCCCCCAGGAGCCTAGTCTATGATGTCAGTGAGATGAGAAAACAAATGCCCTGGTCAGGATATAATGTGAAACTTTCTGTAACGGAAGCATCCAGTGCTTCGGGAGAGCTGAAGCATTCTCTTTCCAGAGTGAAGGTAAGGCTTATCGGTTCAGTGAAACGAGAGCTCCCATCTTGTCTGACTCATTGTTTGGCTAACGTGATCGCTCCACACCCCAATGAGAAGAGAGAGGGTGGTGCGGAGCACAGGACGAAGGAAGGGCAGGAGACCTTTCCCAGCGTGTTAGGATGTGGAAACGGGCACTTCATTTCCTAGCAAAAGCCCTGGACATATGTCTAAAGCACTGTGGAAGCAGAGAGGAGGAGGCGGCTGACTCTGCCTAGAATATTCAAAAGAGACTTCATGGAGGAGAGGTCTGGTTTTGACCCTGAAAGATGGCCAGAAGTCTGTCAGATGGGGAAGAGGATGCGTGCTCCAGGCCAAGGGTCTTGCGGAGGAGGAAATACTCAGGGTTAAGAGAAGAGCGAGAGTTAGGCGTGGCCTGGCGTGGTTAGGGTTGCAGGGCGGTGGGTACCTGGGGATGAGGCTGGAGCGGTGGGAAGGCTTGAGAGGCCTTGGGTACTGAGTGAGGACTTGACCGCTAGGAAGCAGATTAAAGGCAGAGAACCGTGTCAATGCCCAGCACAAAAGGGCTCTGTGAGCTGGGAAAAAGGAGAAGCTTGGTGAGGTTGGAGCGCAGTAAGCAAACTTTCTCTGTGAAGGGCCAGATAGTACGGAAACATTTTAGGTTTGTAGGTTGCAACTACTCAACTCCACCACCACTGCGGATAATATGTAAATGCATAGGTGTGGCTGGGTGCCAATAAAACTTTATGAACACTCAGATTTGAGTTTCATATCATTTTCATGTGTCACAAAATACTGTTCTTCTCCTGATGGTTTTCAACCATTACAAAATGTCAAAACCATTCTTTCCTCAGGGGCAGTACAAAATCACGCTGCAGGCCATCTTTGGTCCCTGGGCTATGGTTTGCCAACCTGGCTGGGAGAAGGTAACAGTTAAGGGAGTTAGGAAGAAGCCTGGGACACATTGTGAGTTTAAACTTAATCCTGTGGCCAATAGGGAACCACTGGAGGTCTTCAGTGCAGGGACCACGCACAAGTGGCCTGCTGGGCCACCTAAGAGGGTGTCCTACAAAACCTAAGAATGGGTCTAAATGGAGGGGAAGAGAGTGACTTGACTCAAGAAAATAAATTATTGCAAGCACTCTTTAAAAACTTTAGCAAAATGTATTTGCATACAGAGTGCTAATTAAACTTTTTTTGCTTTTTCATTAAAACAGTCCACACCCTCTGTTGGCCCTGGTTTGTGTTGTTCTAAGTACTTGAAAACAACAAATGGCATTTTCTGAATTACTCCAAGAATTTTTATTAACACAAGTTGCCTTTGCATGTACAGTTCAGTTTATTGAGGTTTTGTCCTATGTGGGCTTTATCCCATCAGCATGACTCAGCGTGGAAAGGTCTAATGTTCTGCCTCTGGGCAGGGAAGATACAATTATACTCAGCAGCGGGCTGGTAAATGTTTAACAACCTGCTCTGCAAAAAATGTCTGTGTACATACATACGTAAGTTTACTTTCATTTAATCCTATAAAGGATGTATAGCACCCAATTTGTAAGTAATAACAAATCATACAATGCTGTTTATTATAAATTCCATAGAGCTCATTAATTTCCACAGAACACTTCTGTTGATTTTTGCCCAACTTTTGTATTCATAGCCAATCAGTGTTTGCAATTCAACCAGGACTTGACAAAATAAGACTACAAATAAATGCTTGATTATTATCCAGTTCGGCAGAGACGTTCCTCCTGTCCTTGACAGATGAGTGTAGTTCCAACATGAATGCTGGTTAACATTTTTATGTTAATGAGTAAGACAAAAGTGAAGCCACGAAGATGCCTGCTGTAACTTCACTCATCTGTCAATGACATGAGTGCCCTCTTGGCTGAATCATATGACAGTTTGCAAATACTGCAAGAATATTACCTCTAATATTTTCACTACTCACAATGTGAAGGCTACAGACATGACACACTTTTAAGGTTAATCTCCATTTTTTTTTGTGGGGGGGGGCGAGGTGATGCCACTGAAAGGTGTAAATAAAGGGAGTGACAATTGTGCCCATTCCTCTCTGCAGAACCCCCTATTTCTTTTTTGTTTGTTTTTTTTCCCTGTGCTGTACAGTATGTTCTGATTTAGAACCCCCTATTTCTGAGCTTTGAAATCTGCATTTTTAACATTTTCTTGATCCCTTTATTAAGCTTAGACAATCACCAAAACAACAGGGCTTCCCTGGTGGCGCAGGGGTTGAGAGTCCGCCCGCCGATGCGGGGGACGCGGGTTCGCGCCCCGGTCCGGGAGGATCCCACGTGCCGCGGAGCGGCTGGGCCCGTGAGCCGTGGCCGCCGAGCCTGCGCGGCCGGAGCCTGTGCTCCGCAACGGGAGAGGCCCCGACAGTGAAAGCCCTGCGTACCGCAAAAAAACCAACCACTAAACAAAGTCTTGATTTTTTTTACATTTGCCAGTTGCGCCGGTGTAAATACTCCCACTGTGGACGACTTCAAGCTGCCAGAACGTGGAGTTAGGAAAAGATGTGTAGCAGCACCATTATAGTGGTATTTCTGCCGTACAGATACAATCTACAGTTTGCAAAACTCTGGAAATTTAGCAGTCAGCTCTCTGGACTCGGCGTGAGCTGCCTCCAGTGCAGTAGATTATACCTCGTTCATCTAGGACTGACTTTTGCAGTTCAGTGATCAGAATACCTCTGATAGAAAGAGCTTTGTTCAAAGAAACAAACAAAATGAACAGACCTCAAGTATTGATATCTTACTATGAAGTCAGCTATGAATAAATCAGTTTGTCATCTAAATCTACCAGCTTAACAAAATGACAACATTCTCGGAAATTAACCCCCAATGTCATCTAAAACATTCTTATTCTTGGGCTTCTCTGATGGCGCAGTGGTTAAGAATCTGCCTGCCAATACAGGGGACACGGGTTCGAGCCCTGGTCTCGGAAGATCCCACATGCCACGGAGCAACTGAGCCCGTGCGCCACAACTACTGAGCCTGCGCTCTACAGCCTGCAAGCTACAACTACTGAGCCCATGAGCCACAGCTACTAAAGCCCACGTGCCTGGAGCCCGTGCTCCGCAACAAGAGAAGCCACGGCAATGAGAAGCCCGTGCACCTCAATGAAGAGTAGCCCCGGCTCGTCGCAACTAGAGAAAGCCCACGCGCAGCAGTGAAGACCCAACGCAGCCAAAAATAAATAAATTAATTAAAGATAAATAAATTCAAAAAAACGTTAAAAATAAAACATGCTTACTCTCAAGCGTCTAGGACCAATGATTAGATTTTCTCAGTAGGGATATGGCCCCTGTAGCAATTCCCTCTTGTGACCAAACGAACATAAAACGTGGATCATGGAATGATGAGATGCCTGCACAGGGAAGGAGTCTTCAAAATTAGCTATAGTCCAGCTGCTTTCATTTTACAAATGAGCTGAGTCCAGGGAGGTTAATTAACTTATTCAAGTCACAGAGAAGCAAAGCTGCATCAAAACCAAAGTTTTCATTTGTAAAATACTTTCTGCATGCTAATTTTTTCCCCCTAGAGCACTAAGGTGAGATCACTGTGCTAAGTGTATTTAAACTTCTCTCACTTTGGGGATAAATCGGTCCCTTCAGCAACACTGTCTGCGGGTGAATCTTGTTAAGCATGGAAATGAAACTTCTGATTACGCTTACATGTTCACATCACTGGCATGTCTCTTCTTGTTGTTTTTCTATTTAATTACGCTGTTACCATAGTTCTCTTAAGACACAGATCTCTCCACTCCAAGAGTAATCATTTACAAATTAACAGCAAGTGAACTGGATAAGTCTTGTGTTAAACCAGCTAACCCTCAAGCAAATTTCAGAGTTAAGAACATATTTTAAAACTTGATTTGAGAGTGAAAAATCTCAGGTTCTTGAGAACTACTGGGGGCAGAAAATTCCTTTGGAAAATGGGCTGTTGGCCAATCTCAATGGGCTGCTGAAAATCCCATTTTTGAGAAGAGGATTTCTTTCCTCTTTTCTAGAAATGACAAGTCTGCAACACGATGTTTCGTTTCTTTTCTTTTTTTAAAATAATACAAGTCTACAACCTCTTATCTGAAACCCCTGAGGCCAGATGTGTCTAGAATTAAGAATTTTTCAGATTCTAGAGAGTTAATACAGCACATACACTAGCTATTTTGAGTCACCCCCAGTGGGGTCTGGGGCAATACTCCATAAGCAAGCACATTTATAGTTTACGCTAAAACATAAATATTCATATGAAGTGGGATAAGCAAGACTGTAAATAGTCACATGTCAATTCATTTCAGATCATTTTACCACCAAAATAGTTTTTTTTTTAACTTTAGATTTTTCAGAGCTATTTAGATTTTAAAGCTCTAGGTAAGAGGGTATAGACCTATAATGGTTTTCCCATCATGTTCTTCTTTTCTTCATGAATCCAAAAAAAAAGTGTGTTTATAATGTTCTCTTGATCCACATTCAACTTTCATTTTGTTATTATTTGTTGGAAACTACTCATTCTCATTATATTAATCTCAGAGACCCATTAGCTACGTTTTATTCTGATCTTGCTTTAATTCCAGGCTTTTGTGCTACACAAGGTTTTTTGAGATTCTCAGTGATGGCTGGATGAATAAATTGCTTTGGTGTTCTATCACAGATGTTCTCTTTGCAGTGGACTTGGTGATGACTTGCTTTCCACTAACCTTTGCATCTACTTGTATAACGCAATGCAGCTTTGCAATTTTATTTTTGTGGCTACTAAAGGTTCCTGTAAAAATACTATTAAACTACAAAAAAAAAAAAGAGACAGTAACTGCACATAAAGAGAATAAAGAAGAACACGAAGCTTAACTTGGTCCTTGTAGAAGAAGTCTGGATCAGTCTGGTTAATGCTGTACTAGATGCCAAGGAAAAGCACTACTTTCTCTTCTTAAATCCTTAAATTTATAGCCTGATAGATACTAGTCCTCTAAAAATCAAGACTTGAAAACTTACCCAAGATAAGAACAACAAAACTGTAGCTAGAAAACTACCTAGGAGGGAACAGAATCTGCCTGGTGTAGGAAAGGGTGCATTTATAGAAGTATTATCTATAGGACTTGAATTGTAGAAAGTTGCAAATAGAGGAAACCACCAAAGACACCGAAAGGGTGAAAAAACATAAAGGGAAGATAGAAGCAGAGATGCTACAGTTTTAACAACGGTAACTTATTGCCTACTGCAGTTATAAGAGCTATCCGCTAATACAGTTATTTCAGAAAGCGAAATTTCATATGCAATGTTACTAAAATACCAAAGGCCATACATAATGTCTGACCCATGCTGCCACCTCATATAGCAAATTCTTACAAGGGAGCTTAAAAAAGATTGACTGGTCCACTCTCCTTCAGTGTCAGGGGGCTGCTTTAGTCTCACATATTGAATTTCCAACGTCTCTCACACTTCCTCCTTTTCAGATGCACAAAAGGTTTTTGTAAAGTTTCTCTTGGGTTTATTGCTGGCAGCTACAGAAACCATGCCACATGCCTGGTGTAGAGTTATGGGGTGTGATTTTATTGGGTCAGTGTCTTCAGAACTTCTGGATTAAAAAAAAATTTTTTATTAGATTATAGTTGATTTACAATGTTGTGTTAGTTTCTGCTGTACAGCAAAGAGAATCAGTTATACATATAGCCACTGTTTTAGATTCTTTCCCACAAAGGTCATTACAGAGTATTGAGAAGAGTTCCCTGTGCTCCACAGCAGGTCCTTGTCAGTTATCTATTTTCTATAGAGTAGTGTGTTTATGTTAACCCCAGTCTCCCAATTTATCCCTCCCCCCCTTCCCCCCGGCAAGCTAGATTTTTAAAAATAATTATGAGAGTTTCCTTAAGAGCCGTTCAATGAAAATCTGTTTTAACTCAAACTCTTTACTGGGCCAGTTATATATGAACTTTGCCCTCTCTTGTTGCACGTTCTCCTGGTTCTCTCACACACTCCCGGGGTCCCTTCCACTTCCTACAGGAGTACCATTTCAGCGTATTCTTATCTGCCCAGAGTGGATCCTGGCCTAGTACCCTGAAACTGTTTCCAACCAACCCAGAACGACCGAGGATTTTAGGGAAAAAGCATAGGAAACACGACTGGGACACTGACCAGGGGTCCTGTTAAGCCCTCGGAAGCGCTCCGACTTGGATATGAAGCCCACTGGGCCACTCAGTTACTCTCGCGAGCATCGTTTGCCTTCCTTCTATGTAAAATACATAACCATCTCTTTACTTGCCTCACAAGGCCGTGAGGATTGGATGGCACAAAAGCACTCACTCTATGGTCATTTCTCGTGGCTGTCACCGAATCCCAAGCAGGCGGGCGGGTGCTGCCGGGCGGGGCGCGGGAGGCATCTGCCAGGCGGCGCGCATGGTCCTGCAGGGGGCGAGCTCCTCACACCTTCTCCCGCGCCCGGACGGGCATTCCCAGCGGTTTATGGGGGACACCAAGAAGGGTTCCACGACCGGGGGTGGGGCGGGAACGAGAGGGGGGGACGGTGGCTCGGCCCAGGAAGTGTCAAGCGCACCCTGCGCGCGCGCTCGCGGACCCGAGGTGGGAGTCAGTGACGGGAAGCTCGGACGCGGCCCCGCCTGACCCGCCGGCGCGGCGGGGCGCGCCCTGGAACCCCGGCGCACGGCGGGGGCCCGAACGCCGAGACAATGCGGCGCGCGGCGGCGGCGGGCGAGCGGCTCGGCGAGCCGGAGCGCGCGCCGCCTTCCTTCCTGCAGGCTCAGCTTCCCGGCGGCTGCGGCGGCGGCGAGCGAGCGGATTGGCGGCCCGGCCCTCCGCGCCGCCCCGCCCCGCGCCCGGCCGGCCACCGCCCCCGGCCCGGACCCGCCCCTCTCCGCGGGAGGCGTTCGGGGCCCGCGGCTGGGTGGCGGGTAGTTCCCGCCGGCTGTGCGCGTCCGCCTCGGGGCTCGCTCGGGAGGGCAGGCGGCAGCGGAGCCCTCGGCGCGGCAGGCGGACGGGCCGGGCCCGAGCTGCGCGGGGCTGCGCGCGCGGCCCCTGCTCCCGCCGCCGGGCCCCGAGGGCGGCCGACCCGCGCCCTGCGGCGGCTCGTGCGGCTCCCTCGGCGGCGGCGGCCCGCGCCGCGGCGCTTCCCTTTGTCCGTCGGCCGGGCGAGCTGCGGGCGCGGCGAGGGCGGCGGCGTCTGCGTCCGAGCGGTCGGTCGGAGCCCTCGCGGCGGCTGAGGCGGCGGCTCCCCCGCGGCCGGCCGCCCGCGCTCTGAGGCGATGCCGGACCAGATCTCCGTGTCGGAATTCGTGGCCGAGACCCATGAGGACTACAAGGCGCCCACGGCCTCGAGCTTCACCACGCGCACGGCGCAGTGCCGGAACACGGTGGCGGCCATCGAGGAGGTGAGCGGCGCCGGCGGGCCTCGCCGGGCGGGCGGCTCCGGCCGCAGGTAGCGCCGCGCCCCGCTAGCCCGCCCCCGCATCCCGGGAAAAGTTTCTTTTCCTCGGGATCCGGACGCGGCTGGGCGAACCCTGCCCGAAACAAGCCCTTTGTTCCGTGGAGGTGGCTCGGAGGAGACGGCTGCAGGCTGCCTACCTTGGGCCTTTTTAAGACCCCCCTCCGCCCCTCATCCCCTCGCGGGGCCCTGGGCCGGGCGGTACCCCCACCCCCCACCGCCCCCCCGCTCCCCGCGCCGCCAACTTTGGCCCGAGAGTCGGGGCCGGCGGTGAGCGGGGACCCCTCGGCCGCTGTGGCCGGGGTCGTCGGCCCGCCCGCGGCCCCCCACCGTCCCCCTCTCAGCGCGTGGAGTGCCCCTGTCCCCAGCCTGCCCGGCGCGGTGCCCGTGTGCCCGGGACCCGCTCTGCACGACTCTTGGGTCGGTCCGGGGGACCCCGGCTGCCCAGGAAAGCTGTGCACACCTTAGCCAGAAAGGCCTGACCCGCGCCGCGCGGCGCCCGGGGAGGAGTGGGCGAGCCGGGCTTCCGATCCAAAGGCCTTTGCTGACCTCCGAGGACGTGTGTCTTACCTGCTCGCAGCCCTGGACGCCTCCCTTCCCCATCAGCCTGGGAAAGGCCTGCTTTTAGTCAAGGTGCAAAGTCATCGTCTAGTGCTAACTAGTAAGCCCTGCACATCCTGCGGAGAGAGCGCTTAGGACCCGCAAGCTTAGGTGACAGTCAGAGCAACCTGGGACCGAAGGGCAGACAGAGTTCGTGAGTCCAGGGCCACCGCCGACTGTGGTTTGGGGCAGCTCCTCTCCTTTCTGCCCTCATTTTCCTTACCTATCAAACGAGACTAGTAATGCATCCTTTTTCCAGGGTGGTTATGAGGGTCAGAGACGCTGTGTCAAGTGCTTGGCTCATAATAGGGAACTGGTTTACCAGCCACACGTGTGCCAGTGTCGAATAGATGATTAAATTCCTCTCGGCCAGAATGTCAAGTTACGTTCTTAAAATGGGATATGGTAGGTATTTTTGAAGGAGATGACTGGGCTAGAATGAGTGAGGAGCGGTCACCAGACAGCTTTAAATTAAGCGATGGCATTCAGGTTTTTGCCCACTTGAACAAAGCAGCTGCTGTTAGGAATTGCTTGGGGAAAAAAAAATCCAGAATGTTTTCCCTTAATGGAAATTTTTTTCTTTGTAGACATAAACAGTCAATAATAGGCTAAATCAAAAGTAGCAGATTCAACATTCTGAATGTTTTAAGTATAGTATAGGGCTTTCTCCCCCCCCCCTTTTTTTTTGTAGAGGAGAGCTGAACGTAAACCTTTTGTAGTGAGCTCTGTGATCCCACATCACTTAATTCTACCTGTATTAGCAAGGCTTCAAGGTGATGCCTTCAAATGAGGCAGATGGGGACGAGCATAGTAAGTTTTTAAAGAAGTGCCGGTTGAAAAGCAAGAAGAAATTTTCACGATGTTTTGAAGATACACCATTAAAAATGTTTATGGAATGATTGCAGCCCAAGAGGTAGCTGAATATCTTTTAAGGGAAGGAAGCTTTGTACACAGTGCCTTAAAAAGAAAGCTTAATTGTGTTTAAAGTTCTGTTTCTTTTCCCTGCTGAAGTTTGTCAGTTAAATATTATTATCACTGGCAGATGCTGGAAAGCTAGGCAAATAGGAGTTGCTTTTAAAATTGGCATATCCTTTCCTGATTAATTTTAGTTTGCAGTGTGTAATTCCAAAGCTCTTTTTGTATGCTGTGCAGGAGATTACCCTAGAGCTCAGTTACTGAGCAGATTAAAGAGAGACTGGATTTGGTCATGTTACTAAACTGCAGGCTTGCTCCGTGTTGCCATCCATCTAAGAACAAGAATTGGTTAAAGTCTCAAAAATGAAAAAAAACAAATCATTACAGGCCTGTCTCACTTTAAGCAAATTCAGTATACATACTAAGATAATGGTACATGTGAGCTTACATTTATGAGAGAACTAAATTTGAAACAGTTTTATTTAACTAGTGATGCCCTCTTGTTTTGATTTTAAACAAGCATCTGCTCTTCATACTGAAGTGAGACATGAGAGTGGGTATTGTGACAAATAAATTTAAATATAAATAAATTTAAAATTTGCAAGTCCTTGGTCCTGTGTTTAAACAAATGTGTCATGGAATTCGTAAACTAATTTTAAACTGGTTAATGTTTGTGAACCTATTATTTCCAAGATAGGTTATGTCTGCTAAAAATCATCCTACAACTGAAGTGTAAGTTTTTTTGATATGTACACCTGTAGCTGGACTTTGGGTAGCTAATGGATCCCTACCCTGTACTATGAACCTCACATCTGTTGTATTTATTCCTCATCCCTGCTTTACACATGAGGAAATTGAGGCTTAGGGAGGTTAATTTGCTCAAGGTTATAGAGCTAATAAGTTGAAGAGCCGGAGTTTGAACTTGGTTTCATGCTGTTTTCCGAAATGATGCTGCTTTCTGTTACTTTTAATAATGCTGAATTCTCTAAATTACTCCTCTGTCAGCTGGACCTGGGTTCAAGTTCACACTCCACCACTGGGCAATTGTGTGAACTTGGATGAGATACCTAATGTTTTCTCATTTTCCTTGGCTTTAAAGTCTGGATCACAATACCTGTCTACTTCAGAGGGTTGTGAGGGTTTAATGAGATAATACACAGCACAATACCTGATAGACAACCGGTTTACTAAATGCTAACTGCTTTAATAGATTACATGATAGTTAATCCATAGAACCTGATGAGGGTGTTTGGCCCCAAGGTGGGATTTACATGGGTGGGTTGGTGTGGCCAGGGCAGGGGTGGGGGGAAGTAAGGGAAAGGAATGGTTGAATGAGTGAATGGAAAACTACTATATGTCTGTTCACTGTTGCTTATTTTTTAACCAGTTTGTTGTCTTGGCAGCAGGTCAGCATATAGCTGTGTTTTAAAATTTTCACTTTGTGATGATCACTTTCTCTTGGTGAAGTAATGGTTTTGTACAATTTTAGCAAAGTTTGGTGCTTCAACTGGAATCTGCCCTGTGTTTTTGGAAATAATGGAAAAAAATAAGTAGTTGTGGCTGAATCTGAAAACCCTCCTCTCCCCCCTTTTGGGGGTTTTTTTTGCTGTCTCAGTTTCTTTGAGTCTCTGAGATCTTTGAAATATTCTCAAAATAGGGAAAAATTGTATTCATGTGTGGGCTATTCATAGTTAGACCCTCCTGTAGAGCATCATCCATTCTGTCTTGCTTATTTGGCTTTGTCAGATATGTAGTTTTAAAAATAAATTTGATGTTGACTCGTGAGTATTAAAATTTAATCTACTTCCTTCCGGGCCATAATTCTCCACTCTGTTGTCCTTGGTTGCCTTGGAAATCTCATTGCTGTCACAAGCCCAGGGTTCTAACTGCAGGGGTAGAATGAGCATCTGGGCTGCACAGACTCCCAGGGGCCTTGCCGTCCTTGGGGCCAGAAGCCCCTCCCAGCAGTTATTAGTGGGAACCCAGCCTACGGCCTACGTACTTTTTAGGCAAGAGTGTGATTCTGAATCTTAACCCTTTGTGACTTGTTTGAAAAACGGCCCTTCCACATCCCAGACTAACAGATTTTAGATTTATCGTCAGAAGGACATCATCTGCTTGCCCAGTCCCTTCTTATTTTCGGAAATGAGCCTCTTTGGATCAGACAGGGCCACCTTGTTATGCTGTGTTCTGTAATCTGGATATAGGTGCCTGGAAATTTTCGAGTCATTCAAGGAGGGAATGATCTCTTCTTATGTGATCCCCATTCTCCCCCACCCCCCCTTCAATTTCTCTCTTTCTTGTGATTGACAGTAAAAGTACTAATGCTGTTCGTGGTGGGTTCCAGGCCCTGTCATTTATTCAGTATTTATTAAGTGCTGCTGTGTGCTAGGTGATGGGAATAGAATTCCCAAGAGGCATGCATTCTGTCTTTGAAGCAACCTGCAGCTTAGTGGGAGAGACAGATATCCTATAAACAAATCAATGCAATAAAAACGTGGTGAGGCCGTAACCACAAGACTGTCCAGAATCCTGGATGCCTAGGGGTGGGAGTGGTCAGGAGTGCCTGGGGCCATGGTTAGGAGGGCCTTACATCATGCTGTGCAATTGAGTCTTGAAGTCAAGGTGGTCGTCTGTGGCTTACCACGTGCTTTAATCAGTGAGGTGTCTCAATATAGTCTCTTGTATCTGCCTCCCAGCCTTAGGTAAGTATTGATCCACTCCTGAGGCGGTGGCCATCTAGGCCTCTGGTTGGATTTTCATAGCCAATCCACAGAGGGCTGCTCAGGCCACGAATTGGGAATAATCCTTGATTCTTACCCTCCCCACATGTCCAGGCCCCGATGCCTTTCTTTGTGGAGCGCATACATTCTAGACTTGCACTGTCCAATATGGTAGCCTAAAATTAACCATTCAGTTTCTCAGCTGCCCCAGCCACATTTCAAGTGCTAATAAAGCACATGTGCATTGGACAGCGTAGGTTTAGAACATTTTCCTCATTGCAGAAAGTTCTGCTGGACAATGCTTTTTACACGCCTGCAACTCAGAGAAGGGTTCACTGACCAGCTGCTTTGGCATCACCTGGAAGCTTGTTAGAAACGCAGACTGTCAAATCCCACCTTAGACCCGTGGAATCAGAATCAACGGTTTAATAACATCTCCAGGTGCATTATATGCACATTAACGTTGGAGAAGCACTGTTCTAACCCTGGCGGCACATTAGAATCACTTGCTGGGGGCCTTATAGAATAGAGATGCCTCGCCCACTCCATGAAATTCTGACTTAATTAGTTTGGGTGGGGCCTGAAGCATTGGCATTTTTTAAAGCCACTCCGTAAATGGAGTTGATAATCACTGCAGTAAAGTAATGTAATGTCAGGTAGTGGTAAGTGCTCTGAAGAAAAGTTACACAGAATACAGGAATAGAATGAGACTCTGGAGAGCAGGAAACTGAAATCAGGAAAGGCCTCTCCGAAGAGGTGGCATTAGAGCAGAACCCAGAAGGCAATGAGGAATTAGCCAGGGGAGAGCAGCACGTGAAAAGGCCCTAAGATGTGCATGGCTCAGGCCCTGTTGGAGGAGAGAAGTGGGCGTGGGAGAGGGTGAGGGCCAGGCAGGGCCAGATCACAGGAGGCCTTCTGGGTCTTGAGAGGGAATTGGATTTCGTTCTAAAGTGGTGGGACGCCATTGGAGGGCTTGATCTGATTTACATTTTAAACCTTTTCCCGGTGGTTGCTCCAGGGAGAATAGATGGGCAACGCATGAGAGAAAAGAGGGGGACCAGTTGGGGCTGGGCGTCATCCGGGCAAGAACATCGTGGCCTAGGTGGTAGCAGTGGGGGTGACGAGAGGTCCGATGGAGACCCTCTGTGTTGTCTGTGCTAGGGGGCGAGAGGGACAGAGCAGGGCTCCCGTCCCAGAGAAGGCAGAGGCCAGGCTCGGTTCACTCAGGCACTTGAAGAACGGGCCTCCTGGTGTCCCTGCAGCAAAGCAGACACTCTCTGGAGCTGCTTAGTGTTGGTATCAAGGTCGGCTGTGTGCTGCTCAGCATGACTGGCTGTAGAACTTGTGTTGGGTCCAGTGCTGGATATTCATTTTTGTTTTCTGCAGACACTGATAATGGAAGGGAGAGATTAAGCGGAGTTGTGTAGACAGGGCCGGCGGGGTATGTCTGCTTCTCTCCTCTGCTGTTTGTAGGCAGATGATAGCAGGTGACACTTTCTTTTTTTTTTTTTTTTTTGTGGTATGCGGGCCTCCCTCTGTTGTGGCCTCTCCCGTCGCGGAGCACAGGCCCCGGACGCGCAGGCTCAGCGGCCATGGCCCACGGGCCCAGCCGCTCCGCGGCATGTGGGATCCTCCCAGACCGGGGCGCGAACCCGGTTCCCCTGCATCGGCAGGCGGACGCGCAACCACTGGGCCACCAGGGAAGCCCGCAGGTGACACTTTCTTAGCTGTGTCGGATGCCTGGGATACTGTCCCCATTCAGCTCCCTAAACACTCCTCTTTCCCATTACAAAGAGGTGGTGAATTCACCTAGTCCTACCACAATAGGAAACTGCCTTCATTGCCTATACTTTCTGTGTCATGTGGCCTTCAAGTGGTTGCCAGGGCCCTTCCAGGTACTTTTGTACCATTATCATTTTATCATGTGGACGATGTGGAATAAATGGACTGTCAACCAGAGCTGGAGTGCTTGGGCTGTATTTGTATTTGTATTTGGTTGTGTTGAGTTTCTTTCTTTTTTTTTTTTTAACATCTTTATTGGACATGTTGGGTTTCTTGATTTGTAAATGTGTATGGGCATCTACCAGTATTTTGTTACTGCCAGGTGCCAGTGATGGAAAAGAGGGCGGGACTAGCTCCTTCCCCATAAAACACTTATTTTCTCATCTTTGGTGTGCAGTTAGTGTTTATCCTTTTAGCCCTTTTTTGGTGCCATGGACCCCTCTGGTACTCAGGTGAAGATGGTGGACCTCTTTTCAGAAAGATGTTTTAATGCATTGAATAAAATACATAGGATCTCAAAGGGAACCAAGTATATTGAAATATATTTGAAAAATATATTTGAAAAATCTGTGTCATACTAATACATGTTTCTTTACTATAGCATTAAATATCAAGATTTGGTTTTGGGTCTAATAAATATTTTACTTTTGAGGTACTGATGAATGTATACAATATTGGGAGCTGTTTCCAACAACTCTAAAGCCGTGTTAAGTATATCTTTTGTTGGAGTCACAGGTACTGCTAATACTACCACAGTGTGTTGCTTACGTTCGTAATTGAGGGAAACGCTAAATTTCATTTGGGGGCTCATGAAATCCAGGTGTAATTCTTTTTTCCAATCCAAGTTTATGGACCCCCCTGAATTCAGGCTAAGAATTCCAGGCTTATTGGTAAGATTACTTTAGTTAATTGTACTTTGGAGTGAGTGAGTGAGTGACTCTGCAACAATGCTCCTGAAACAAGCTGCATAATTATACCGTCATTGTGATGAATTGGTTCTTAGAGTTGAGCAGAGAGGGGTGACACCCCAAGCCAGTGTTATAGTTATCCAGTAGTAAAGGTGCTTAGAGGAACTAGGGGTGGAGGGTAAAGCTGTCAGTTGTGGTTTGACAGCCGTGGTGCTCTCTGCATTTTTTCAAGGTCAGGGCTTGGCAGTTTCTCATGTGGTCCTGGTTTAGTTCATACCTTCACGCATGCCTTGGCGTTCAGCAAAACTGTGAATTGCATCTGATGAGTCCTGTAGTTAGGACCCTGAGCTGGGCCGCCAATTCTCCTACTTTTACCTTTCTTGTTTTTCTGGTTTGTCATATGCTGTCCTTGACTCTATAGGGCAAGCTTGGGTGTGAAGTGATAGATTGACAGGTACCTTCCGCCCAGAGTTCTAAGGCAGAGTTTGAGTTCTGTCGTGTTTTCGGTGAGGTTACGTGTTTGAAACGATGCTGTTGTTGCATGAGTGTGTTTGGGGTATCTACGGCATGACTGAAGTGTTACTGTCAGTCCCTGTTGTTGTTTTCTTGCCTTTTAGCACTTATTGAGCACTTACTGTGTGCCAGGCATGCTTTAAGTTCTTTACACGTATTAACTCTTAACTTGCTTGATGATTACAAAACCCCTGTAAGGCCCAGAGAACCTGAGCCACTTTACCAGGATCACAGAGCTAGGAAGTGGCAGAGCCAGGATTCAGACTCAAGCGTTTTGACACGAGAGTCTGCTCCGGTAGCCGCCAACTGCCTCTGTAGAGCCTGGACCGGAAAAGGCCCTCCATATTGACGGCTCTGTGACCAGCGCGACCCCTCTCTTGCTGTCTTGCATTGTGATGCATCTACTGCATTTCCTGAGTGGATGCTTCTGAAGAGCCCTCGCTGCCACTGTTTCCTTTGCCTCCTCTGTCCCTGTTGCTGCAGAAATGGTTCCTCGTTACTCTCTTCTCTGCTGACATGCCCAGCCCTGCAGAGCCGAGTGGCCCCAGGCATTGCTCACACCCTGGCAGGAGGCCTGCCCTACTAACGGGATTATTAATGACATCATCTCTCCACTGGTGCTGAAGATGGCTTTGTCAGTGTGATTTTATACACAGATGCTCGCAGTAAAGTCGGTTGGCTGGTGAAGACGGTTCCCTCTAATGGTGAATTCCCTCGGCGTCTAGGATTCTAGCCAGGTGACCCGGATTTGGGGGCCTCTTTCCCTAGTTTCCCAGAAGAAATCTTAATAGAGGTTTTGTTTTTGTTTTTAACACCAATGGCTGACATTTCTTTGAGCCCTAGTTCTGGGTTAGGGGCTGTGCTGTGTTTTAAATTGCTGAATCCTTTCTCCTATCCTATCTGCTGTAGATCCTGTTATCTCTATTTTATAGTTGAAGAAACCGAGGCTCAGACAAGTTCCATGACTGCAGGTAGCCAGCCCGCCCCACAGTTAGTGGTTGATAGAACCAGGAGTCCTAGCCACGCTGAGATTAGCCTGTGTGCTTAGGGGTGTTCCTCCTGCTGGCCCTTTAATGCCTCACCTGACCGTCTCCTGCTGGGATCTCTGTTGCCCTTGAAGTTCCCTCTTCAGGTGTTTCTCTGGGCTTCTTTAGTGCAGGTTGATAGTTGTCGACCTAGGTCATCAGACTCTAACCCCTGGGGAGGTACTTAGCAGCAGAGGTGTTTATTAAGTGGCCTTAACTGTTTTGGAGTGAGTTAGAAAGGTACATCTGCCTCCCCTCCCTCCCCCTCAGAGCTGAGGGACTGAGGACACCGTCACAGCTGCTTGTAAAGGACTCCAGAGCCACGTAGCCAGGAATCAGGTCCATGCACTGTTCCCTCCGTGTCAGCAGATCTGTGTTTGGAGAGGCGACCGCTGAAGGGGGAATTACACATGTGGCTTGTCTAGGCAGTCTCTGCTGCCAGTTAGGGAACTTTGGGGAGATTCTGAGAGGAAGGGACATGTTAAGTCTTTGTACTGTATTTATTCCTCTGATAGCCCTGACCTGTTAGCTAACCAGGTGCTGGGCCTTGGGCAGCTGATTTCACTGGTCCAGGCTCAGTGGCCTCACTTGTAAAGTGGAGGGTAGTTGAGACATTTCCTAACATTCTGTGTCTGTCTGCAACACAGTTCACCTGCCTCGTGCCACTCTACTTTTTCTGACCACCTCCTCCACTTTCTGCTGGCCATTCGTATTTATACTTTTCAAGAGACTAGAGGTGAAAATAACCCTTTCCCTCTCTACTCTCCCTTTAAAGGTTCCCTCCCCCAAAACACCACTGGAGTCGATATGGTGGTTGGCCCACGAGCTGGAATTTCATTGGGTGCATCGCTAGTTTAAGTTTGGGACAAATGGGGCTCTGTAGTGTGCTACCCGTCTCACCTTGAACTTTTTTTCCAGGTGCATGCCTTGATCTCTTGATTACAGCTCTGTTGTGCTTTGCTTCTCTGGTGAGAAGAAGATTGTGTTAATGATCACAGGGTTTTGCGATCACTAAATAATTTGGACTGTTGAATTTTAAGTAAATACTGATTTTCTGACATCAGGGTTCCAAGAGTTTTTCCCTAGGCTTAGGGGGAGCCAGCATTTCATCACTGGAAGACATGCTATTATGAAGCCCTGTGGATTTGGTTGTGTTAATACGGTGGCATGGGAAGAGCACTAGCCAAGGGGTTGGAAGAGTCGATTCCAGTTCTGATGTGGTCTCCACCTTGCTGTATGACCTTGAGCAAGTCACTGCCCTGGATGTATGATCTCTTAAATGAGGTGTTTGGACTAGTTGATCTCCGACTACCCTCTCCAGCCTGAAAATCTCATGGTTCTTTGTATCACATATATTCAGTTTGAAAAGACAGTAGAATAAATGGTGGGAATAAAAATCGGCAACGAATGGCTAGTTTTTAGTCCTGAAAAAAAGTATAGGTTATGAATTAATCAAGTTGATAAAAAAAAACCTTTCTGTGGTTTCCTCAGGTGCTTATTTTTTTGTTGTTGCTTTTTTAAAAAATTGAGATAAAATTCACATACCATAAAATCTACCATTTTAAAGTGTCTAATTCGTGATTTTTTTAGTATATTCACAGAATTGTTCAGCTATCACCTGTATCCAATTCCAGAACATTTAAAAAATTAGTTAATTTATTTTTGGCTGCGTTGGGTCTTAGTTGCTGCACGCGGGCTTTCTCTAGTTGCGGCGAGCAGGGGCTATTCTTCGTTGGGTGCACGGGCTTCTCATTGCTGTGGCTTCTCTTGTTGCGGAGCACGGGCTCTAGGTGAGTGGGCTTCAGTAGTTATGGCTCGTGGGCTCTAGAGCGCAGGCTCAGTTGTTGTGGTGCACAGGCTTAGTTGCTCCGCGGCATGTGGGGTCTTCCTGGACCAGGGCTCAAACCCGTGTTCCCTGCATTGGCAGGTGGATTCTTAACCACTGCGCCACCAGGGAAGTCCCAATTCCAGAACATTTTCATCACCCTAAAAGAAAATCCCATACCCATTAGCAGTCACTCCCCATTTCCCTCTCCCTCAATCCCTGACAACCACTAATCGACTTTCCTCCTCTATAGATTTGCCTATTCTGGACATTTCGTGTAATGGAATTCATGTAATGGAATCATACAATTTGTGGCCTTGTGTGTCTGGTTTCTTTCACTTAGCATCATGTTTTCAAGGCTCATCCAAGTTGTGGTAGGATTCTGTACTTCACTCCTTTTTTCCTGGCTGAATAATATTCCATTGTATGTATATATGACATTTTGTTTATCCATTCATCAGCTGATAGACATCTGGGTTGTTTCCAGATGTTTTTGTCTATTATGTTTATGTCTCTTATGCCTGGGTTGTTTTTGTGTATTATGAAAAATGCTGCTGTGATTTTTCTTGTACAAGTTTTTGGGTGGACATATGTTTTCAGTTCTCTTGGGTATATATCTAGGTGTGGGATTGCTGGGGCATATGGTAACTCTGTGTTTAACTTTTTGAGGAGCTGTCAGAATATCACCTAAAGAAGCTGCACCACTTTACATTCCCAGCAGCAGCAGTGTATAGGGTGCCATTTTCTTCACATCCTTTTCAGCACTTGTTACTGTCTGTCTTTTTGATTGTAGCCATTCTAGTGGATATGCAGTGATCTCTCCTGGATTGACTTGCATTTCCCTGATTGATGACTAGCGGTGTTGAGCATTGTTTCATGTGCCTGTGGCCATTTGTATATCTTCTTTGGAGAAATACCTATTTAAATCCTTTGCCCACTTTAGAATTGGATTATTTGTTTTTTTTTTTTTTTTTAACTGTTAAATTGTAAGAGCTCTTTATATATTCTAGAAACTAGACTCTTAACAAATACATGATTTGCAGATATTTTCTCCTATTTTCACCCCCTTGATGATGTCCTTTGAAGCACAGTTTTTAATTTGATGGAGTCCTGAATATCTGTTTTTCCTTTGGTTGCTTGTGCTTTTGTTGTCATACCTAAGAAACTGTTACTAATATAAGGTCACAAAGATACACACCTACATATTCTTCTAAGTTTTAAAGTTTTAGCCATTACATTGAAGTCCTTGATCCATTTTGAGTTTGTTTTGTGAGGTAGGTAGGGATATGATATGAGGTAGGATTCCAACTTTATTCTTTTGCACGTGAATGTCTAATTGTCCCAACACCATTTGTTGAAAAGAGTGTTCCTTCCCCATTGAATACTTTTGGCACCTTTTTCGAAAATCAGTCGAAGTTTGATGTGAGGGTTTATTTCTGCCCTCTCAGTCCTAGTCCACTGATTTTACCCTCACGCTAAGGCTTCTGCTAAGTGTTGAAAGCAGGAAGTACGAGTCCTCCAACTTTGTTTTCTTTTCCAGAACTGCTTTGGCCACTCAGGGTCCCTGTTACCATATGAATTTCAGGGTCAACTTGTCAATTACTGCAAAAAAATTTAAAAAAGCCAGCTGGGATTTGGATGGGGATTGCTTTGAATCTGTAGATTAACTTGGGGGCTGTGGACATCTTAATATCATCCAATCTGTGACGGTAGGATGTTTTTCCACTTACCAAGTCTTTAATTTCTTTTAATGACATTTTGTAGTTTTCAGTGTACAAGTTTTGTTAAATTTATTCCTTCGCATTTTCTTCTCTTTTTTCTTTTCCATTATGGTTTATTACAGGATATTGACTATACTTTTCCCTGTGCTATACAGTAGGACCTTAATGTTTATCCATTCTATATATAATAGTTTGCATCTGCTAATCCCAAGTATTTTATTCTTCTTGATGCTGTTGTAAATGGAACTGTTTTCTTAATTTCCTTTCTGGATTATTCATTGCTAGGGTATAGAAATACAATTAATTTTTGTGTATTGATCTTATATCCTGCAGTACTGGTGAACTTGTTTATTAGCTCTAATGGGGTGTGTGTGTATGTATGTATTAGGATTTTTTGTATACAAGATCATGTCATCTTCAAATAGAGGTAGTTTTACTTCTTCCCTAACAGTCTGGATACTTTTTATTTCTTTTCATTGTCTCATTGCTGAATCAGTTCTTTTTTTTTTTTTTTTTTTTTTTTTGTGGTATGCGGGCC
>NC_041225.1:31828207-31848068 GCF_002837175.3 Physeter macrocephalus
GGATCCTCCCGGACCGGGGCACGAACCCGTGTCCCCTGCATCGGCAGGCGGACTCTCAACCACTGCGCCACCAGGGAAGCCCCTGGATCAGTTCTTGATCATCTTTAAATGCCAATGGGTTGCACAGAATTGGGGTGCAATAAATTTAATTTGTTTTGTTTGTTCTCATTTGGGCTCTGAATATACTGAGAAAATTGGAACACTTGGAGGCTTGGTCTCTGGTTGCAAAGTCCGTTAGTGGAAATGTCACCTGCGTTGATAACTGGGTTGCAGACATTTGCCTCGACCAGCCAAGGTGTACGGTAGGGAGTACCTGGGAGGTTTCCAGTCCAGGGCCAGGTCTTGTCTGTCTCTGCAACAGCAAACTCAGAACAACACATTGTTTTTTCCCCGTTAGCAGCTTTTTGGTTGCCTCTTTCTATAAGCATCACCTTGATTTGTTCACTGTGGAGACCGCTGGCTTCTTGACAAAAGGTAATTGTTGAGATTCCTGGTTTTCTTCTCACCTTGTAAATTCTCTTGTTGGTTTTTCTTTTGTGGCAAATAGGAATGAGGTGTGTTTACTACTCAGGCTGTTGGACTGTCAGAACCTGTAGCTTTTGTTTGCCTTGGTTGTAGCTTGCCAGCCGCAGGCTTCTCATTCGGAAGAGGTACCAGCAGGGGTGGAGCACAGTGGAAATCGTGAGGTAGGCAGGCGGCTCTGCACCTTTTTCATCTCCCTTCCCTTCCCTCCTCCATGCTCCTGTTTCTTTTCCTTGGGGACGGGGTTGCTGTCTAGGCAGTGTCCAAAGCTTAAAATTCTCATCTCCCCTCTTTTTTCCCCTGCATTCTCTTACCTTC
This sequence comes from Physeter macrocephalus, assembly GCF_002837175.3. Classification (NCBI taxonomy): domain Eukaryota; kingdom Metazoa; phylum Chordata; class Mammalia; order Artiodactyla; family Physeteridae; genus Physeter; species Physeter macrocephalus. Next base: position 31,829,048 of record NC_041225.1, read on the forward strand.
ACTCCCTTAGTGTATTTTCAGACCCTCGGGGCCCTGTACTTTCTTTTCAAAGTAGAGATTCCAGCCAGAGGGGACTCAGGAGGGAAGCTTTACTTTGGGATTTCAGGCTGAGGCCTTCCTTCCCGGTAAGCTGCTGCTTTGGTGATGACATTTAAAGTTGGCCCCCTTTCCTACCACACTGCCTCCCCTCAGTTTTCCAGAACTGGGTTTATTGTTCTTTTAAAAATGATTTATTGTCCTCTGTAACAGTGTGGAAGGAGCTTAATTTTTGAAGTGCACAGTTTTCTTCTTTATGGTCAGAGCAAAGTAAAGGAGGTTTGATTGATCTTATGACAAAATTGCTTTAGTCATAGCTAATGTGAAATCTCTTTAGGGCTTCTGTTTTATTTGCTCTTTTAATTTATGAACCCCCTTGGATCCCTAAGCGTCTGTGCACAAAGCCAGTGAGGCCTGATGTATCAGATTCAGGGCTTTATTCCTGTCCCTGATAAACCATGAGCTGGTATAGGGTTTTGACAGTTGGTTAGATTTTGGTTTGAATTAGGGAGTAGCAGTGTCAGCTGATGTGTGTTTCAGAAATTTGCTACTGTTTTTCCAAAGAAAAATGTACTGTTAGGTTGGGTGGTTAAAGCCGGTGGTAGGCATGTGTTAGAACTTGGTGGTAAACAGAAAAAAAAAAACCCTGTGTAAGTAGCTGCTCTAAAGCCCATCTTGTTTCTCTGTAGGTCATGGTCATCCTCGGGGTTCTGGAAAAGACCATGTAGTGAAATAGAAATAGCAGGGACCAGCGCTCAACAGCTGAGGCCAGTGAAAGGGAGGAAAAGAGAAAATTGGACTCAGAAGTGTGGAGCTGCCCCTGCTCTAGGCATCCCTGAGGGTCTTCACGCAGCAGCAGGTTTAAGAAGAGTTCGAATCAGTACTCTGCTGTGTTGGGCAGGGAAGCACGTAATCCACTGAGGAGAGTTTGCGTGAAAATAGGTTTTGAGTTTCGCTGTGTAATTTTGACTACTTTTAGTTCACTGAGAAAATTAAATTATGTGGAACAACTCTTTCCTTTGGTGTTGGCCCAAATGAGGCGTTTAGGGCATCTTTCAGGATGGGATTTGGGTTCTGGCAGAATGATGTGGAAATCTGTTTCAGGGACACGTAGACTTAAGTGAGGACAGCCCTTGGCTCTTAGGTGTCTGCTGTTAAGGAGCACGAGGCTTACTGGCTGGCTTCAGAGTATCTTGACATTTCCTTTTTGGGGTGAGGGAGCCTCAAAATCCAAAGTTACGCCTGCTTGCAGTTAGTTTTCCTGTTGGACCCTCACGCCAGACTGAGTGTGCCTCAAATTAAGTGTTGCTTCTGTTTGAATCCTCAGAGCCCGACATGGTTCCCAGCACACAGTTCTCAGAAAATGTCTGTTGAATGTTGAAGGCCTAGGTAATCTTTCTGTTTCTGTGATTTTATATCTTAACCTTTAAAACACTTGCTGTATGTTTAGAAGTAAATTCGTTTTGATTTGAAAAATCAAGATTGTCATGTTATCCTTTGAAACAGGAAAATCTCTTTAAGAATTACCAAAATCTCCACTCTGTAAAGCACCCTAACATCTAGTTTCTTCATTGAAAAATACGTTATGTCTTCTTTATTCTGTAAAGGCTTCCCTGGCATTCCCCAGTCCATCAGAACCACTTTCTTCTCTGAATTCTTAAAGCAGTTTTTGGTCCATCCGTCCATCCGTTGATCCGTGGATTGGTTGATCTGTCTATGGATCGATGCATCCATCTGTCCATCTACCCGCCCACCCATCACTGGGACAGACCTGGGCTGTCTGATGCCTGGAATAAAGCGTGCTGCAGCTGTGCAGTGTGGTGGTCTGCTACAGCTGTAGTCCTCCTTGGTGCCGGGGGTGGCCCTGGCTTCCTCCTCAGTGCCTGCTTGCTTCTGTAGAGCAGGGGTCTCATCAGGGAGCAGGACAAAGGAGGGTGTAGCTTGACTGAGGTGGGTAAGTTGAAACAATGCAAGTTGGGTTCAGGGCTCTCAGGGTTGTCCCTGTTTGGTCAGGGCAGAGGTTGGCAAACTACAGTCCACCCTGTTTTTGTATGCAAAAAAACAAAAACAAAAAACAAAGTAAACTAAAATAAAGGTGGTATTTGCAGTTTAAAAAGAGTTATAAAGAAAAAAAAAACCCAAATCTGAAGAATATACAACAGAGACTGTGTGTATATGGCCTGCAAAACCTAAAATATTTACTATCGGGCCCTTTATAGAAAAAGTGTTCCTACCCCTAGGGGAGAAGATAGGGTGTGACTGTAGAGAGTCTGTCTGGACTGAATGGACAGAATGTTTGGGGGTATAGAGTCTTCAAGTTGCTTAGAATAGTGGTCCACATATCACACAAGCCCCTGCCTTAAACATCCCTGCTTGCTGTGAGGACCAGGTACTTGCTACCTGTGGAAGTAGCCTTTTCTGCCCAAGGTTGTAGGGAAATACCTAAGGCTTTTGAGTAGGGGAGTGAAATGAACAGAAGCTGGGTTTAAGGCGGACTGACCTGGCATGGCGGGGATGGGGGACAGAGGTGAGAGGGTCAAAGGCGAGAAGGACCCAGAGCAGGGAGCCCAGTAGCGAAGCATCGGCCACTGCCCAGGGGAGCAGTCACTGTGGCCTGGATTAGGGCTTTGGGAATACAAAGGAAGGTACATCACGAGGGAGTCAAATGGGGGCTACTCATTTGTCAGCCTCTTCTGGTTTTGGCCACCTCCTAAGGTTGGTTGGTTTGTGGTTGGTTGGTTCAGGCTTTAATTCCTTCCTTCATTAAACATGTAGAGCACTTGGCTCTGTACCAGGCCCTGGACTTCAGAGTTCCTGCCTCAGAGGTTCTCATGAGTGGGAGGGAGGGAGAAACCGTGACTCCACCAGGGAGAGGGTGGGGGGAAAGCATCAGGCCTGGCCGGTAGTGGGGCCTCAGAGGTTGAGTATGATCTTTGGCAGCTGTGGCCACACATGCAGAGAATGATAATGCTGTGAGCATTATACTAAAGTGTTAAAAATGTAATCTTGTCTCTACCCTTAAGGAACCTACCATTTAAAAATAAAAGACCAGCCACTAATTAATTTATTCAGTATTTATTTTATAGGAAGCACATTCTATACCCGCATGCGCACATGCCTAGTAATCACTCAGATGTGTATGAAGTGGGCAGGCTCATCTCTCTTAGGCCATGCAGGACTCAGCACACGTCTGCCTGCCACCCCGCTTGAGCTTTTTTCCTCTAAATGCCTTTTGCCTTCTTTCTTGATCCGAGAACGTCCATTTATGACTTCGAAGGCACCTTCTAGCCTGCCTGCTGCGTGGCTTCAGTGTAGAGGGGAGGTGGCAGGGTGAGCAGCACTCACGCTGTCCCGTTCTGAACTCTGGCCTCTGCCAGAGATCTTCCTTGGCCGCCACAGGAGGATCACTCTCCCCTTCTCCTTTCCCTCTTCATACCGGCCTCTTGGCCCCAGGGATGAATCTGAGTGGGAGGGAGGACTCAGGGAGCCTGGAGAAGAACAAAGAAACCTGCTGCCCAGCCCACTGCAATGTCAGCCGCCTAGAAACCTGCTCTTCCCTTGCCTGACATCACCGGCCTGGCCTTTCCGGAGGCCGCCTGGCTCAGCTCTCACCCCAGGGGCGAAAATTGCCTGGCGGTCTGGAGACAGATTGCAGACGGGCACTCTTGGTCAGGGAGCCGGCCCCTTCTCCTGCCTGGCCCAGGGGAGGGATCGATACACACCTCGGAGGCCTGCAGGGCGGGCTGGGACAGGGCGATTGTCGGCGGAGCCCAGCCTGGGTGGTAGGGGACGGTGGGGAGAGTTGGTGTGCAAGCCGAGGCAGCGTGCTCACTTCTGCTCCCTGGTTGAGAGAGTCAGGTGCTGGGGACTCCAGATGGCAGAGGCCTTCCTCCCCCTGTGGACCTGTGATCCACCCGGTTAGCTTCTCGGTTCTTCTCCAGCCCTCCTGTGTGTGAGGAGTTTCCCCTTACCACTAGTAGCCTCCATTAGCTGCATCTCCTGCAGTTTTAGGGCACCTGGCCTGTGCTGCAGCCTTCAGCCCTGCGTTATGGGGGGCACTCAGAAGGGGGCCTGGTGTTCTGCAGCCTGTGTCCAGCGGTGCCCGACCCCCCAGGCCCTCCCACAGGAGCGGTCAGGGGTGACTGTCCTGGAGCAAGTGCACATTCCCACCGTGGACCTGCTTCCTGCCTTTGTGTTCTTGTTTCCTGAAACCAAACTGCACACTCCCGAGAGCAGGAGCTCTTTTTAAAATAATATGCTTGTATTTTTATTTAAACTTGACTGTTTTCGAAACACTGGGCCGGACAGGTTTTATACGCTGAGCTGAAACAGCCTCCCAGACGTTTCATGGCTTCGCAAAAGAAGATAGGCAGCGGACTTCCCTTGTGGCGCAGTGATTAAGAATCCGCCTGCCAATGCAGGGGACACGGGTTCGAGCCCTGGTCCGCGAAGATCCCAAGTGCCACGGAGCAGCTAAGCCCGTGCGCCACAGCTACTGAGCCTGAGCTCTAGAACCCGTGAGCCTCAACTACTGAGCCCACGTGCCACAACTACTGAAGCCTGTGCGCCTAGAGCCCGTGCTCCGCAACGAGAAGCCACAGCAATGAGAAGCCCGCGCACCACAACAAAGATGAGCCCCCGCTGGCTGCCACTAGAGAAAGCCCGCACGCAGCAACTAAATAAATAAATGAATAAAATTGCCGTCTTTCAAACCACTAAAAAAAAGAAGTTTAAAAAAGAAGAAGATAGGTAGTCAGTGGTAGCCCTGAAGACTTGAACCAGGATCTTACAGCTCTTGTCAGTGAGCGATCTTTCTGTTTCCCAGAGCATCAGAGTGCCTGGGGAGGTGCTCAATAATCATTTTATCGAGTTAAAGAAATGTGTGGGTATAGTATTTATGCACAGATTATTTATGCTTAGAAGCTTCTTTGTTTAGTCTCTCAACTTTAAAAGAGATTCAAAATGTTGTACATGCATTGTTTGCTATGAGTTACTGTCTTTAGAAATGACTAGAGAGGACAGATAATTTAGAAATATTTGTACCTTACGTCAGAAGAGAGTTAATAGTACCTGTTACTGTTAATACTAGTGGTATTAGTTGTTCTGGGAAAAGGTACTATTTATTCATAATAACCAGATAATACCAGCAAGATTGGAGAGGAAAGCCCAGATAACAGTGAGTGTAGGCGTAATTATAATTTAAATGCCATGGTGGGGGGTGGGAATCTTTAAATATAAGGTTTTAAGAGCTGGGTTGTAGTGTAAGGCATAAGTCCTGTCTTGTCTGTAATAGGAGGTGCTCTTTGGCCCTGTAATCTTGGAGAAGTCATCAGTCTTGAATTATTTATCATTGGAATGAAGTATCTTTTGAGAGAAGCATATCTTCCTTCAGTGGTAAAAATACGTTTCTATCATGTGTCATAGTGAGTATTCTAGTTACATTGCATATTTCTTTTTTTATATGCTGCCCACTCACTTGGTTATCCTTGAGAAGAGAGAGGGATTTTAGGTGGTAGCTAAGTGGTACCCAGTCTTTGGATCTATAATCATATTCCACATTTTTACAATTTTCTCAGTCCTTTTGGTTGCTGTTTTGATATTTGATTTCAGATCTCTTTCTTTGGGAAGGTCGATTGGGTGGCTGCAGCAGAATTGAGCCCATTTAGCGGCTGGTAGATGACGTATTTTTGTTATGCTTGACAAAGTAAACTGTGCCCTTTCCTCCTGAGTAGAGTTGATCTGTGATCGACAAATGAATGGTCTCTTTCCATCTGGCTGTCACACAGACAGGCGAAAACGATGGTGCCATTTGAACGTTGAATTTCTCAGACTCCCAAGGGACGACAGAATGTGTATATGAGCTGGCACACCCAAATGCAAATTATTTCTGTTGATACCTAATGTATGTAAATTTATGCCGCTTGGTTGACAAAGGCATTATGAATGATACTCTTTCTCAATAGTGTTATATAACTGAAATTTTCATTTTATCATCACAGTAGTGAAGTACAGTTCCTGCTGAATTTCTGTGACATTTCCAGCAGCTCCAAAGCCTGTTATGGGGCTACGGCACCAGAGTGGGAAGATTCAGCGTCTTCTGGAGCGAGTGCTTGCCTGACTGTCTGCTAAAGGCCTTGACTCTTTTCTCCCCATGTAGAAATGCCCTGATTGAGGGCAGGGTGGAAAGTGGTCAGTCAGGATAGTGCGATGACTCAGCAGAGAAGAGGAGTTTCAGTACAGATTTTGGGGGGGTTGAGACAGGGGAGCACTTTGGAAAGAAAGTTATCTTTTTCCTTTTCAAAATTGGGTCCTTCTTTCCCCCCCAGATCATTACATCTCAAATTCAGGGACAGAGAATCCAAGCAGGTTCCAAGATAGAAGGGTTCCATCAGCAGAGTTGGTGGGGGGGGCAGCCTGCATGTGCTGGAGGGAACCGCTCAGCCTTGGTGGTGCGTGTTCCACGCTTGCTTTGCTCTTTGCTCTGGGGACGTTGTCACTGGGCCGTACTTCACTCAGCGGCCATGACGGAGGGGAGTATTAGCCGCACTCCTGCTGTCTTCACCTCTGCACTCCCTTGAGCCTTGACAACGGTGTCTCCCCATCTGGTGATTAACCAGCCTGAGGACTGTGTGTCCCGCCCTTGCCAACCTGGGCACTGGGGACACCTGCACAGCCAGTAGATGTGACTGCTCTCCTGGCTGTGCCGCAAGCCTCGTGGAAAGGGCCGGTGGTTGGTGTGTTTCCTGCAGGAGCCTGAGCCTTTGCTGGATCTGGAATGGTAATCAGGCGTTAGGTAGCCTGGAACAAGTCCTGACGCACAAAAGACTCTTCTGGGGTATTTGTTGAGTAAATGACAGAATAAATGATAGCAGAAGGAGATGAGAGCCTTCTAGGATGAGGACAAAGTACCTGAGCCCAGGGGTGGGGAGATGGGTTGCACGGAGAAAGCTAAGAAAATGCAGGGTTCTGGAGGGCTGTGCCCACTGGGTTTCTCTCTGGATTGGGGGGCAGGGCAGTGTTGGGCTCTTTGTTCTGTGGGCTGGGATAGAAGTGACTGTGTGTGGAGTGAAGAGGGGTCCTAGCCTTGCTGTTAGAGGACAGGAAGGCAGTGGTTGAGAGCAGCTTTATGATTTCTGCAAGGGGAGATTATCGTGTTTGCTTTTTCCACATCATTCATTGAAGGTCTGCCTGTCCTGTTCAGGCACCGGGCGTTTACTAATGTGAGTAAAGAGCATCCGGATTTCTAGGCTTTCACAGTGTAAACAGATGCGTAAACAAACAATTACACTATGGTTTGATAAATGCCATAAGATACAGAGGCAGTTGCTATGGCAATGCCAAGTCACTCATAACATCCTGCCAGAGCCAACAGGCTTGCTTACTCAGCGTCTTGAATGGGACCCAGCAGGCAAGTGATGGTGACGCGGTCGGGTTGAGCCTGCCACTGTGTGCCTGGGTCAGCCCCTACCCCAGCGAGTGGCTTTACCATGCACCAGTCTTACAGCAGCTGTGGGCCTGTGACTTCTCTGGAACTAGCAAGAAAAATCCAGGCTGGGACTGATTCCCCAGAGAGCAGTTCTACAACCAGATTGTGAGAAACTTTCTCTGGGTAGGTGCAGCCTCATGAACGGGAGGGGTGGCAGCGATGGAGAGCAGCTTCTGCACGTGGACCTGGGATCTGCCAGGAGCTGAGATGCTTATAAATATAGTCCCCACGTCTCCTGAGCTGCTGGGTGAAGAGGATGTTTCTTGTTTTCCATCTGGGCTGGGAGCAAGGGCAGGTATGGGAAAAGGAGAGTAGGTTTTTTCCCCCCATTTGAGGGAAGATTGTCAGGAAAACATCTATTTCATAACCCCTGGAAAAGCCCTTTCAGTCAGATGAGGTGGGATCTGTGAGGGTTTTGACGAGAACGGTGGAGAATGCAGCAGCGATCTCTATGCAGAGCCTGGCTGGCTGTGCTGCAGACACGGGGCCGCGGGGTTTTGTGGGACCAGGGCGCCGTGCGTGAGGGAGACCTAGTTCCGAGTGGCAGGTGACAGGTCGGCTTCTTGCCTCCTGACGGTACAAAGACCTGCCCGTTTCTGAAGGGGAGATCACTGCCCAGGCTTGGGTTGGTCTGTGGTTGTGTGTCACTTTCCCTGAGCCATTGACTTCCTTCTTCTTCTCATACCCGTCTGGAGAGAGGAATCCCCCTTCCACCAGCAGGATAGGTGGGCCGCATTTCTGCGTGCTGGAAGGGTTCTCTGGTGTGATTCCGCCCTTCCCATCCCTCCAGCCAGGGCTTGTCACCTCTGGGAGGCAGGTGACAGTCTCCCTTTGACTCCTGACTGGGCTTTCAGGCTCTGCGTCTTGTTCTGCCATCTCCTCTCCCTCACTGACTCTTGCTCCTGGGATATGTGTGATGTCACATCTAATTTGAGCCCGCATTTAAGGGGCGTCTGGTGTGGTGGTCACGGCTGGGCTTTATATAGACGTGGGTTTGAGTCACACAGCAGACCTGCCACCTGCTGAGTGCATGCTAGTTGCTGGGTGTTACTTGGTGGAGGAGTTGATGTTGCCGGTGCTCTGTCAGCATCTCCCTCCTTTTTCTCAGAGTGAAAGTCCCTGCGTGGGACCCTACGGTGTCTTGGCGTGACCCGACTTGGCTGCCTTGCTCTGCTCTGGCCACATTCCCTCCTGGCCGCTTTGCCCGCGCAGGGGTTTCTACTTTAGAGCCTTTCCCCGCCGTTCATTCTGTCCAGACTGTCTTCTCTCCTTGCTGCTCATCCACACGGCTCCCTCCCTGGTCCCTTTTGTGTGTCACCTTCTCGTGAGTCCTGCACTGACCACCGCTTAAGCCAGCTCCCTGGCCTCTCTTTTCCCCACGGCTCTTCTCAACACCTCCTAACCTAGTCCAGAATTTACTTACTTGTTATAAGTAACAAGTAAGTTACTTCCCTCCATTAAATCCTAAGCTTCACGGGGCAGCGATTCTTGACTCTCTTATTCAATGAAGCATCCCCAGGGCCCAGAATTGTGCCTGGCACATAATACATGAGTAATGCATGTTTGTTGAATGAGTAAAACTGGCCAGCAAACACAGCTTAGATTGCAGGGAGTGAAGCACATGATCCAGGAGTGCTGGTGCTGTCGGTTCACAGAAATCTTGTTTCTCTGGCTGTAGAGAAGAGACTTGATTCTTAGAGGGTAGGGTAGTGTTTGAAAAGTTGAATGAGTGAATGTAGATCCTAAAAAAGTAAGAGCATGTTGGAGTGGCTCAGTCCTGTAGGAACTTGTGTAGCAGGGGTTGAGGCTGCCTCTTGCCTGTGGATGAGGGGGTTGCGGGGATAGACGTGTGCCCAACCTGTTCTGTATCCATGTCACCAGGCTCAGAGGATTCCTTGTATGTTTCCAAACTGCCGCTTAGTAGGAGTGGAGAATGCTGCTCCTTATTTCTTTTACCTACAGGGACCAAAGCAGTTTGGAGTTAGAGCAGTTCACAGGCATGGCTTTAAAACTGTGTGAGTCAATTAATTATTGTCCAAGACGGCTGGAAGGTTAACCCCCAGGGTTGCTTTGGCTATAGGGATCTGACGTCCTTGTGACAGTTGTGATGAAAGCTGGTTTTCTGTTGGGACTTTGAAGAGTCTTGTCAGGTGGTGAAGGAATTGAGAAGCAGCCGTTACCACCTGCCCTGTCACCCTGTTTTCTGGTTTGTACTGTTGCCTTGTGGAAATTTATTTGTTAAGGCCTCCAAAATAAACATACTCGGAATGTTTATCCAAATTATAGGGTTACCATGATGAGAGGCTTCTATGCTTTTTGTACTTTTTTCTTTTGCAGGCCTGGTAGTTCTTTAGTGTTGATAATGTCTTTTCAGAGACACCTTTTCACGAATTCTTCAGATTTCCCTCCTTTAGTAACACGACACTTCGAAAACTTGCATGGTGGCCTGGGACCAGTAGCTTTGCAGGAATACAGGGATGAAATGGTTCATTCCCGTGAGAAGCTTATGTTACTCCTGAGCCCATGCAGTGATCAGAGCCTCTGCTTTTTTTTTTTTTTTTTCTCGGTACGCGGGCCTCTCACTGTTGTGGCCTCTTCGATTCCGGAGCACTTTTTTTTTTTTTCTCGGTACGCGGGCCTCTCACTGTTGTGGCCTCTCCCATTGCGGAGCACAGGCTCCGGACACGCAGGCTCAGCGGCCATGGCTCACGGGCCTCGCCGCTCCCCGGCATGTGGGATCTTCCCGGACCGGGGCACGAACCCGCGTCCCCTGCATCGGCAGGCGGACTCTCAACCACTGCGCCACAAGGGAAGCCCTAGAGCCTCTGCTTTGAAGCCACTTGGACCTGGACTCAACTACTGGTTTCACCAGTTAATGTCTGTATGACCACAGGCAGATGGGCTCATTGACATATGTGTGTTTAACCAACATATAACGCTTACTGCGTGCCAGGCACTAAGTGCTTAACAAATGTTAAATGTGTTTAGTCCTTAGGACAACCCTGTGGGTAGGTACTGTTGTCATCCCTGCGTTTAAAGAAGAGGAAACTGGGACGCAGAGAGATTAAGTAGCTTTCCCAGGATCACTGAGCTAGGCAGTCATAAAGCCAGAATTTCAACCCCAGATACTGTGGCTCTTGAGGTCATGCTTTTCATCATGACACTATCTATGCTGCCTCCCAGCTTTCAAAGCTTGAGCTTCCTAAATCCATAAAATGGGAGAACTGATCATAATACTGCCTAGGTACAGGACTGGTGTGAGGATTATGTGAGAAAACCCAGGTAGGACATTTGGCCCAGTGCCCGCCACATGGTGAGGGCTCGTGGCAGCTGGTGCTGCTGCTCCAGCCTGGCGGAGGGAGATAAGATGGTACACAAATTATACTAATACAGAGTAACGTGTGCTAGGTGTCTTACAGAGCGCTGAGAACAGAAATTGCTTCCTGTGAGGCCTAGGAAGCCTTCGTGAAGGAGGCGGGGAGGACAGGCAGGACACGCCCGGGCACTGACTCACCGTCTGCGAAGCAGTCACCGTCCCATTTGATAGATCCAGAGGCTGGGGCTCTAATTGGTTACAAAGCCCAGGGTTTGACTAGATGGGAGACGTGACAAGTGCGGGAAGGTGGGTTTGTTGGGGGGTCCAGTGGGTTGGACCCTTGAGTTCAGCAGAGGGAGGAGTGAGATTAAGAGCTGGCCAGCACGGTGTGGCCAGGTCGCCGCTGGCCCCGCAGCGCCCACTTCCGGCCCTGTGAATGCTTAGTTAGCTTTGCATATTGTCTTTTTGTTCCCTCTCTTTAGAAATTTTCTCCCACACCTTCTTTCCTGTGGATTTCTAGAAATACCCTATTTTTCGTGACTCACTGCTGGGACACATCCTGTTTGGGGAAGTGTTGAGGAGGAATTGGAGGATGGTGTGAAGTGTGCTCCTAGTGATGGGCGGTGCAGGCGGGAGGTGACTCTGCTTTTCTGCTTCCCCCACAAAACCCACAGCCCTCACCCTGCCTCGTACCCGTCTCTCCCGCTGAGCTGGATTTCTCCAGATGCGGTGTTTCAGTGCCTTGACCTGGTGTGTGCCAACTGGAAGCTTCCCTCTTGTGTTGTAAGCAGGGATCTGTGTGTGGCTACAGAGTGACGGATGATGGAATTAATCACATTAGAGATGTGGGGCCTGGAGTTTTGAACCTGACTGACTTAGATGACCTTTTGAACCAAACGGGTGGCCTGACTTCATATGCACCAGGGTGGCCGTGATGGATTATGCGCCGGGTGCCCTGGACAGAGTTGCTTTCAGAGCGTTGTTATGAGAAGTAGAGGAGCAGCGAAGGCTCTGAGCGCAGACAGAGCGCCCAGTGCGGAATCAGCTGGCCCTTTCCTTGGATGGTCTGATTTTACCATGAACTGCTGTTATTTCAGTTTTTATTATAGGCCTTCCTCGTTCTAACAGAGGCCGGATGTTTTAAGTCATCACGCAGTGGCTCTCTTTCGTATGGCCCAGGGCCTTTTGGCATGCTGATTGGAAAGCTCGATACATCAGGCAGTGAAATAATAGAAAAATAGGAGAAGCTGAACTTGAGCCGTGGAGAGGGCAGGTGAGGCTGCGGTGAGGCTTCCCCGGGGGAGTGGGCGCTGGTGTGGGAGGGCATGGCCGCTGTGACGTGGGGTTGGGCCCAGTGGCAGAATGATGGAAGCGTTTAAGAAGCAAGTCAGGCTGTTTTGTCCGAGCCTGAACCCTGAGGGTGGCCGTGGTGGTGGTACCCGGAGAACTTCGTTGGAGCATGAGGCCGATGGTGCCCTCCCTCGAATGGCGAAGGCAGTCGGAGGAGGCTAGAACAGAGCTGCTCGGCCTGGGCAGTTTTGCCTCCTAGGGGACTTCTGGCAAGGTCCAGAGAAGTGCTTGATGGTTTCATCAGTGGGCGGAGGCCAGGGGTGCTGCTGAACACCCTCCCGTGCACAGGGAGGCCCCGGGCGTCACGAGTGCAGCGCGGGGAGCCCTTGGGCTGGAAGGTTGTCAAGTACTGGGAGGCTTGGAGGGCGAAGGGGGGACAGTCCTCTGCACCTCAGCTGCTCTTGGCTCTGGTTCCCTCGGGAAAGGATGGGGGAGGGTCTTGGTGGGCCTGAGTTTCTTTTTAAGTTGGACAGGATGAAGATGATTTAGAAATTTTCATAAGCTGAAGCTTAATCAAGTGCCGTGAAGTGAAAATCGTGATTTCAGGGCACTCAGGTGTATTGTCAGTTGAGACCTTCAAAGAGTGGCATTAAAATGCCGATCCTCTTAAGCTCCTGACATGTTCTCGTCTCTGCCTGTATTATTTTTTCTACCCTTTAACCTTGTGCCGTGCAGAATGCCAAAGGGTTGGGGTATAGTTTGATAGCTTACTTTTTTGATATGAAGATTAATAAAATTAAAACTGTCTTAGTACTGATGTAAAGAGCTTGAATGTAATTTACTTTTATAATTATCTGCCCTCAAAAATCTTAATTTGGTATCTATAAAAATAGGAAGACTTTTCACTGGAAAGGTGAGGGGAAAGATGAAGATTGATAGAATTAAAAAAAAAAAAAAAAGGCAACCTATTACCCCATTATCATGTATGTGTATGTATTGGTTGGCCAAAATGTTCGTTCGGGTTTTGCCCTAAGATGTTATGGATGTTTCCATCTTACAAAAAAACCTGAACAGACTTTTTGGCCAACCCAATATGTATGAGAGATACATGACACATTTTACTTTTTTTTTTTTTTTTGAAATGCCCTGCCCAAAGGGTTGGGGTATAGTTTGATAGCTTACTTTTTTGATATGAAGATTAATAAAATTAAAACTGTCTTAGTACTGATGTAAAGAGCTTGAATGTAATTTGCTTTTATAATTATCTGCCCTCAAAAATCTTAATTTGGTATCTATAAAAATAGGAAGACTTTTCACTGGAAAGGTGAGGGGAAAGATGAAGATTGATAGAATTAAAAAAAAAAAAAAAAGGCAACCTATTACCCCATTATCATGTATGTGTATGTATTGGTTGGCCAAAATGTTCGTTCGGGTTTTGCCCTAAGATGTTATGGATGTTTCCATCTTACAAAAAACCTGAACAGACTTTTTGGCCAACCCAATATGTATGAGAGATACATGACACATTTTACTTTTTTTTTTTTTTTGAAATGCCCTGCCTTTAAAATTTGGAACTATAATTTATTTCCAGCAGAATTAAAATCCATTTTTCTCTTGCTTTTCTTTCTCCTTTCCTGGGTCGGATAAAAGGTGTTCATTTGCTTCTGAGAATGTGTTGACTTCTGGTTTATCTCTTAATTAAAGTTCTGCCATAAGCTGAAGAGCTTAGACTTTATCCTGTTCTTGGTGGGGAGGTGTGGCAGGCTTTTGAGCGAAAGGGCAGGGACAGGGCAAGGGCTGAGTCAGAAAGATCCCTCTGAGGCTGGAAGCGGGGAGACAGGCAGACAGACCAGGGGAGGCTAGTTCCGATACGAGAGGACGAGTTTCTGTTCCTGGGCAGGAGCCAGGGGACAGGGAGGAAATAGGCAGGAGGGACGGACAGGTCTCGGTGACCTCTTGGCCGCGGGGGCTGAGGAAGTGGTGGGAAGTCAGGAAAACACCCAAGTTTCTGGCTTGCGTGGATAGAAGCCTTAAAAAAAAAAAAAGGGGAAAAATCCCTGTTTTGTACATGCTTTGTTTGTAAATGTTGCTTTCTGGCTTTTGCTTTTCAAAAGTAAGTGAAAATGGAGAAGTTTTAACAACGCCTCAAGTCTTGAGGCTGGATTGAGACCTTTCTCACTTATACTGTGAATTTTTGATAAAAACACACTTGATATCTTTGGGAAGATTAGGATGATTCTTCTTCCTTCTGCAAGCGTTTAGGAAGCATCTGTTTGGTCTGTCAACTGTGTGATTGAAAGGCTGGGTTCTGAGCCACCAGGAAGGATGGGAACCAGTCTTGCTCCTCTGGTAAAAAGCACGTAGCACTCCGGAGGCTCTCAGTGTTCTGCCTTTGATTTGGGGAGTGGTTGTCCTGAGAAAAACCAATGGACGGTCAGATAGTAGTCTTACACCTATTCCAAACTAAAAGCGAGCAGCACGGCAGACAAGTTCAAGGTGAGCGGCATTCTGTGTCTACCTTGTGGTCCCACGTGTGCGGTTCTGCGGGCAGGTATGTAGCTCAGGCGATGTCTTGCGTGGGTGTCTTGTGTGTGCTTTCTGCGGTTTTCCCTCTTCCACAACCGGGAGGTGGTTCAGTGAGGCAGGGAGTGGGTGGCTCTTGCCTCTGATACTGGGTTTGAATCCAGTTTCCAGCACCCCTGCTATTGCCCCCCAGCAGGCTACTTAGTGACCTATCACATGTGCTGTTTATTAACTGTGTACATAAACTACAGATTCAGGTTACACAGTGCTGTTTTGTGCTATTTGTCCCAATTAAAAAAAAAATTCATCTCCTGGTCTTCGGTAGAAACTTCTGTGTTCTCTAGGGCTAGTTAGTCACTTCTTCTTTTTGGAACCTCAGTTTCCTTATCGGTAACACCAGAGAGCTAGACTGGGGCCCCTTGAGATGTGACAGTTTGGGTTCTAACATTCCAGGTCTTTGTAAACACATGGACTCCATGCACAGAGTCGCTGGCTGCAGCCACGTTCACCTTACAAAGCTGTGTCTCATCAGGCTGTATGGAATCTTGATCACTTTGACCTCGTGTGGAAGTTGTTTTGTCCCTGAATTACTTAAAATGTCTTTCTCAAGAGAGTTTTCTGATTTACAAGTCAGAAATTCCCCCTCAAGGCGGGGGCACCACAGCGCTTGAAGCGTTTCAGGTCTCCTGAGTAGTGTTGTGTTCCTGTGGGGAGGAGGGTGCAGGTCTGCAGCCTGCGAGCAAGGAGTGGCCGAGTGTTTCCTGCTGTGGTCTGCTTCATTGTCGTGTAATTTACGTGTAATAAAATGTACCGATTTTAAGAGTAGGATTCAGTGAACTCTGACAAATAGTCATTTAATCATCACCACTACTGTCACTAAAACACTACTATCACCCCCAAGAGTTTCCTCCTGCTTTAAACTGACTTATTGGTGGTTTTTGTAGCTTTTTTTTTTGCGGTACGCGGGCCCCTCACTGTTGTGGCCTCTCCCGTTGCGGGGCACAGGCTCCGGACGCACAGGCTCAGCGGCCATGGCTCACTGGCCCAGCCGCTCCGCGGCACGTGGGGTCTTCCCTGACCGGGGCACGAACCCGTGTCCCCTGCATCGGCAGGCGGACTCTCAACCACTGCGCCACCAGGGAAGCCCTCTTGTAGCTTTTTTGTAGATTTCTTGGCATCTTCTACACAGATGATCAGGTCATCTGTCAATAACAAGTGTTACCTCCTTCCTTTCCTGTTTGCCTTATTTTTCCTGCTTTATTGCAGGAAAAATTGTACTGGGGGCTCCAGTACAATGTCAAGCAGTCGCCGGGGGAGCGAACATCCTTGCTTGGTTCCTGATCTTAAGGGGAAGCATTCAGTCTTTCATTATAAAATATGACATAGCTGTAGGTATTTTCTGTAAGCCCTTTATCAAGTTCTCTTCTATTTCTAGTTTGCTGAGAATTTTCCGACATGAATGGGTGTTTAATTTTGTCAGATGCTTTTTCTGCATCTATTGAAATGACCATATGGTTTTCCTTTTTTAGCTTGTTACTGTGGTGAGTTACATTACATTTTTAATGCCATGACTACCCTTTGGTACGGAAGCCTTATCTGTAGGGTAAGCACAGATTTTGTGTCATCATATTGGGATTTGAGGATTAGCTGTACTTTATTTATTTTTCTTTTCCATTATGGTTTATTACAAGATATTGAATATTATTTCCCTGTGCTATACAGTAGGACCTTGTTTATCTATTTTATGTGTATAGTAGTTTGTATCTGCTGGTCCCAAGCTCCTACTTTACCCCTCCCCACGCCCCCTTTCCCCTTTGGTAAACATGTTTGTTTTCTATGTCTGTGAGTCTGTTTTGTAAGTTTATTTGTATCATATTTTAGATTCCACATATAAGTGACATCATATGATATTTATTTTTCTCAATATGACTTAAACTTCACTTAGTATGATAATCTCTAGGTCCATCCATGTTGCCGCAAATGGCATTATTTCATTCTTTTTTATGGCTGAGTAGTATTCCATTTGTGTGTGTGTGTGTGTGTGTGTGTGTGTGTGTGTGTGTGTGTGTGTGTGTACACCACATCTTCTTTATCCATGCATCTGTCATTGGACATTTAGGTGGCTTCCATGTCTTGGCTAGTGTAAATAGAGCTGCTATGAACATTGGGGTGCATGTGTCTTTTTGAATTAAAGTTTTCTCCAGATGTATGCCCAGGAGTGGGATTGCTGGGTCATATGGCAACTCTGTTTTTATTATTTTCAGGAACCTCCAGACTGTTTGCCATAGTGGCTGCACCAATTTATATTCCCAGCAACATTGTAGGAGGGTTCTCTTTTCTCCACACCTCCTAGCTGCACTTCGTAATTGTATGAGTATTAGTACATTCAGAGTTCTTGACAGCAATGACTACATAAATAGTCTCACCTGTGGGGTCAGATCTGTTTAAGCATAACTCAGTTAACCTTTTTACTATTTCATTGTATTTTGAGTCACATGAAGCCATGTGTGTGGGAAAGAATAACAACATATCTTTCTGTAACCTTTATTCTATGCCAGATACTAGTCTAATATGACCTCTCAATTGCCATGACAACCCAAAGGCATAGGTACCATTTCCTTCCTTTTACAAATGAAATTGAGGTCCTGCTTCTTGGAAGGTAAGAGAAGTAATTCCATTTCACTGGACTTTAACTGAGCAACATTTATTTATATGCCAACCATTTGGACCCGTATAACTGGTACAGAGCTTTACCATAGGCAGCATCCTCAGTTTTTACAGAGGATGCTGATGGAGAGGTTGAAGTAACTTTCCCAAGGTCACACAGCTGATGAGAAGCAGGGCTAGATTTGAATCCAGCTCTTTCATTTCCAAGTTGAGTTCTTTTCCCTGTAGTATTACTACTCTGGGGGTGGTTTATGGAAAGGAATTAAGTCAGTGTGAAACTAGACTGTTTTCTAGAGCAATGTAGCCAAGATTTTCATAGTTTGTCTTCACAAACCTGTCTGAATATCAGGATGAGTATAAGAATACATTCCAAAACTAAATATTATTAGCTCACATATTTATTTAATGAACAACAGTCTTCTTTCTTAATTCACCATATGTCCAGGAAGATATTTTATCAGTATTAAGCAATGATGCTGATATTGTAGAATTTGGGTTGAACTGTTACTCATGTAAAACATTAACTCTTTATTTGCCTAATAGTTTTCAGTGAGATGTTTTCTGGTAAGCCATCGCCTATTGCCACTGTGTATGCTAAGCCACGGTGTGATTGTGAGTTCCTTACGCATAGCTGGAGTTGGTTTAAGTAAATGCTCGTGCCTCAGCAAAAATGTGTCCATAATTTTCCTATTGTGGACACAGCCAACATGTATTAAGCCCCTACGTCATGCCAGACACTATGCTAGATCAAGGAAAGGGAGAAGAGAGAAAGAAATGACCTAGGCCTTAAAGGATGAATTCAACAGGCAAAAAAAGGACTCAGGGCCAGCGGACAGAGGATTCCCTGGTTGTATGTGTTAGGATCCAAGTAAGTTTAATGTTTAGAGTAACATATTAGACAGATTAAGAACTTTGTTATTGGACAGGCACTTGTGAATTTCAGACCTGATTCTGCTGTTTGGTAGCTTTGTACTTCTGGGCAAGGTAGTTAATCTTTTTTTAGCTCTTGTTTCCTCATATGAAAAAAATGGAGATGAAGGTACAAGGTATATTTCACAGGTGTTCAGTGTGTGTGTGTGTTTCTTGTCTTGGAAGTGAGGCCAGAGGTCTGTGTTCTGTGCTGGAATGAAACTTTATTTTTTTGGCCAGACAGTAGTGATAGGCGTTCTGTTTGGACTGTGATCTCATGGGAGCATGTTTTGGTGGTTTACAGATAAAATCTAATCTGGCCTGGACCATGGGAAGCGCAGGCTCAGTCCCTTGCTGAGACTGTCAGTGGTTCTTCCAGCACATGGGTCGTGCAAGGTAAATGTTTGTTGAATCAGTGCACTAAAGTTTTACAGTAACCTCTGGAGATCTGCTTTTCTAAGTCTTTTCTTCTGGGAGGATCAGCCCTTGGGAGATTGATGCTGCAAACGGTGACTGGTCCCAGCACTGTGGCAGCTGTGTTCAGCCTGGTGGCGATGGGTGCTTGATGTGCTTTCGGCCTGGCCTGGAATGAACATCTTGTGTTGGAACAGAGTGTGGCTTCTGTTTTCTGAGCCTTCTTTCTGAAGCCTTTGGGGAGAATAGCTGGTGGCTAGATCACTATTAGAAGGAGGGGATCCAAAGGCCTGTGCCTCCTCGTAGTTCCAGGATCGATTCAAGGAGAAAATCCACAGTTGGTCACCATTTTATCTTTTTTTTTTTTTTTTTTTTTTTTG
>NC_041225.1:31848492-31874275 GCF_002837175.3 Physeter macrocephalus
GCATGTGGGATCCTCCCAGACCGGGGCGCGAACCCGGTTCCCCTGCATCGGCAGGCGGACGCGCAACCACTGCGCCACCAGGGAAGCCCCTTATCTTTTTTTTTTAAATCATTTTTTTTCTGTTTCAACTTTTTCTTTCCCTCCCTCCTTTGTGGAGGAAAATTGCCCTCTATGGGGCTGCATGTTATTGGGGAAGCAGCTTTCGATTGTGTAATGATTGTCAGGTGAGACTGTTCCATATGTTCAGGCCATAAGGTATGAGACCTTGGTGAGCATTGGCTGCTTGGATATAACTGGGGCACAGTAACATAAAAAACAAATTTTTGCTCATAAAAGATACACAAGCAACCTTGTGTATTTTCTGTATTTTGGCTTACCCTGAATAACGATTTTAGGTATTATGGAGAGAAGCCATATGGATTAACAAAGGTTTGTACTTAGGCTTCCAACAACAGGAATGATTTGCCCCAGTGAGCCTTGAAAAAATTTTATAATGCACATTTTTGTTCATAAATTGTAATCATAGTTGGTATAGGAACTCAGATGGAACATGTGACTAAATCAGAGAAGGAACTGTTAAAATGATATATTTTTAAAAAGCATCTGCTTACTGTGTCATACAGATGAATTTTAATTAAAATACTTTCAAGATCTAGTTAGGTGGAAAATCAAAGATATAGTATATTTTTCAGGGAGATAGGGTCCACTTAGAGGAGCTAAAGCTTGTTTTGTTTGTACCCGGACTAATTTGAGGCAGAATGAATGGATATCTAGGTCACTCTGGTGTGTATTCATTCATTCACTTTTTCACTTACTCATCAGGCAGTTTGACTGTATACTGTGCTAGTTGCTGAGAATTGTATAAATATGGACCTTCCAAGGCTCACAGTCTAGTTGTAAGGGACAAATAGATGTAATTAGGAAATAATGTGGTAAAAATAGCCAGCAAAATTTGTTGCCCAAAATAAGTGGTGGTGCACGTGTGTTAGTTTCTATGAAATATGTATATGAAGTTTCCTTTTGGGAATTAGTGGGAAAATTGCTTTTACATAAACTCATCATTAAACAATTTGAAGCTATTGAGGCTTCAACAAGCCATTAAGATTAAGTCAAAATGCTTGCTTTTGGACTATCAAGGGCCTGTTGATCTACATAGGCAGAGGGGGTTCTGTAAGATCCTGAAATCAAGTTCTAGGGTTTTATGATGGGGCTAGAACAGAGAACCCTTTATGAGAACACATTTCTAGCTCCCAGCAGGGATCATGTGGCTAACACTCCTGGGAAGAACTTGACAGCAGGCTGAATTGAGGCACATTTCCTGTTAGGCTCTCTGCCTCAGTGGCTCTGATCTTTGCTTGGTTGGAGGACAGAACCACTAACGGGCTCTCAGGTGGTGCCACAGCGCAGATGATGCTTTATGACCGTGTCCTGAATCTTTACCAGGCACCCATTAGTGTTTATACAAAGAGCAGGGGATGGATTTAACGTGTTCTTATTTACCGTTTAATTGGAATGTGTGACATGAAGGAAAAACATGTTCACTGGGTCCTTTGTAAAACATCATGAACAGCATGGCTTAGCCTTGGGTATTTAGGCTTTCTGCAGAAATAAACTGCTGGTTTTGTTTTGTTTTGTTTTGTTTTGGTGGTACGTGGGCCTCTCACTGTTGTGGCCTCTCCCGCTGCGGAGCACAGGCTCCGGACGCGCAGGCTCAGCGGCCGTGGCTCACGGGCCCAGCCACTCCGCGGCATGTGGGATCTTCCCGGACTGGGGCACGAACCCGTGTCCCCTGCATCGGCAGGCGGACGCGCAACCACTGTGCCACCAGGGAAGCCCTAAACTGCTGGTTTTGATGGTGCTTGAGTTTGCGTTTCGCCAGCATTAAGTGAGCACCTAACTGTGATATGGAAGGTCAAGGCATAAGTCATACAGACTGGAGAACGGGTGTCAACTTTTACCTCTTATTGGTAGTGTGGCCTGGGGCAAGTTCACTTTGTTTCGCACTCTGCAGATTGTTGGGAGTTTCGAATGTAATAATGCAGTTAAATGCCTCCTACAGTATGCAACCGTGGTCAGGGTTCAGTACTAGATGGTGGTGATAATGTAATCGTTATTAATAGAGATTGTGGGCACCATGCTCGATCTTCGTACGAAGAGCAGGAATCCTCCCAGGAAGGAGCTTGGGGTCTGAGAAAGACCAGTACTGCCTTTGCTGGGGAGGACGTGGCTTCTAGACCCTCTGATGGCTGTGGTGTGGATGCCGCGCTGCTGCCGCGGCTGCCCCTCCTCGACACCTGGGGGGGTGGGGGCAGCTGAAGCGCAGCCGGCCTGCAAGGCCGGTCACTTTATTCAGTGCCGGCTCGGACACTCACCGTGCTGAGTGTGGCGCGTTCTGTGAAAACGAGCCCCGAGAGATTAGCCATTCATTTATTTTTGGTCGTTTCTTGAAGTAGTGGCAATCACCACCTATAACGCAGTTGTTGCGTCTTTTTTGCAGACGTTGCTCGAATATCACATGTTCCTGACTTCCCTGTCTGAACTAGCACCACTCTTCACTGTCTCTGTGTTCCTTCAGTCAGAAAATATCTGTGGAGCCCCTGGGGGAAGCTGGTGGTACAGCAGTGAGCGGAGGATGCAGAGGCCCCTGCCTTGGGGAGGGCCACGCTGCTCTGGCTTTGCAGTCCTCAGCGTCTGGCGTGCTGTGCCCTGCGCGTGCCGCTTTATTTTCTGCCTCCACTGGAACGACGCTGGACACTCTGTGGAGTCAGAGACTTTGTTTTGTCTGCCACCGGCTCCCCAGTGCCCTGAGCGGAGCCCGGGACGTGACTGGCTCTTAAGGAATATTTTGTTGCGGTTGTTGAGACCCAGATGCAGGAAGAGCGAGCCCACCTTTGACTACTGAGGGTCGCAACTCAAAGCCAGTGTACAGAGGAGGAAGTGATTTAAGTTCAGTAAGGGACAGGAGGGTCATGTTCCGGGCCGGGAAGGAGCTCTGGTTTGGGCGCCAGCAGACCTGGTTTGGGGGCCTTGGATCTGCTCCTGATAAACTACTTGACTTTGGGCAACTCTTTACATTTGTGAGTAAAAAATTGGATGAGATTCTCTGTAAGTCTCTTCAGACCCATACTCCCTACCCGTTTAAAATAGGCAGACTCAACCACTTTCGATGTGCGTGTATCTTTTCAGTAACCCGGACGCTACTGAGCAGGTGAACTGTGTGAAACTTTTAATCCCTCAACTGTATAAGGTTTCATCCTGGGTCCAGAGTTTGTTAGAAAACTAAAATGCCTTCAACTCAGTACTTCTGAGTATGATACGCCTTCCTCGCTTCTCCGTCCTCCGCGCTCCCGATCCTTGTCTTCTTTACATCCCATCGTTTAGCCGCGGTGGCCCCTCTGCCTGCGAAAGGCTCGTCCCCGGGAGGCTCACGGCTTCCGCACAAGCCTGCGGGCGTGTGTGCAGGACCAGCGGCCAGTAGTGTTTTTAATTGAGGAGAGGACTCTTCTGTGGGACAGCAGTTTGTCTGTTCACGAGCTGCCCGGATCTGGTGTTGAGGCAGCAGCCGCTGGGAGTCTTGATGAGGCTGAGCTCTCTGCCCTCAGTTAGGGAGACTCCCCTGCCCTTTGCCGGAGAGGCGCCATCTCGGCAGGGTTCAGGTAACCAGATGCCTCCGACGGGGGAGCCTCAGACGGTCCGCTGTCCTCACCCGCACCAGGTGATGGTTGAGCAGTTTGCCTGCCTGATGGGATATTGGCCTCATCGACCTTATTACCTCATGTGCTACTTGAGCTTTTTGATTAGAGTGCTTCTGTGGCTTTGCTGGCTGCTTCTGTCAGCAGGGTTTCTAAGGGAGCGTGAGACAGTGAAGGAACGTGGATGGGCGTTGGTGTTTGCATTGCCGGGTTCAGATCTCACCGCCGCTGCTTACTGGCCCATGTGTTTTTGGTTCTAAAAGCTCTGGTCCTCAACTTCCTCATCCTGAAGTTTGGGAATGGCACTAAGTCACTTGTTAAAGGAAACCGTGTTCCTAGAGCACATGGGTTAGTGCCAGGCACAGCGTGGGTGTTCAGTGAGTGCGCTCTATCACTGTTATCTTTTGCACATGCAAACAGTGCCCCTCCTTACATAGTCTCTCTGGTCCAGGAAACTGTCCCTCTCTGGCTCCATTCCCCACTCTCCTCCACACACGCACACACTCTGATAACCTTTTTATGGTGCGTCCCCCAGCTCTTAGGCATAATTATGCCCCACATATCTAGAGGTCAGACACTTATCATCTGGAATATATCCAGGAACCGGAAGTCAACAGCAGAGGCCTCTCTCAGCTGCCCTAGGGTCCAGGCCAGAGGGTGGGTGCCAAGGACGGCAGCTGACGGGGAGGGGGAGAATACAGCGCCAGGGCGGGGCCGCGAGGCGTGGTGGCCAGCGGTCCTGTTCCCACGCTGCCTGTCCAGGGTGTTACAGTCTCTGGTGCTCCCAGTGATCCTGAGAATTAAGGCAGAATTGCACTCCCTTCTCTATTTAAGAAAACAGGACAGTATAAAATTTGTTTCTCTGGGATTTCCAACCAAGATAGTTTAAAAAAAAAAAAAAAAAAACCTCTGATATTTTGGTGTCATCCCCCCCCCGCCCCGAGATAATCAATTTATGTAGAAGTCTTAATTTTTCAAGTTTGATGAAAATGTTAGACAGTGAGCTCTGGGGTCACAGTCCAGGGTGTGAACACCTACTTGCTAGGTGACCCAATGAGACTTAACTATTTGAGCCTCAGTTTCTTCTTCTGTAAAATAAGGGTAATACCCCCTGGCTCAGAGGGTCACCAGCCTCTGATATTTTGGTGTCATTCCCCCCCCCCCCCACCGAGATAATCAATTTATGTAGAAGTCTTAATTTTTCAAGTTTGATGAAAATGTTAGACAGTGAGCTCTGGGGTCACAGTCCAGGGTGTGAACACCTACTTGCTAGGTGACCCAATGAGACTTAACTATTTGAGCCTCAGTTTCTTCTTCTGTAAAATAAGGGTAATACCCCCTGGCTCAGAGGGTCACCAGGAGAATTCGTGAGCCACTGACCGGAAGGCATCAGATGCGGGTGCCCGGTGGGTGTGGGAATTTGCTGTTTCCCTGCTGTTCCCTCTGTTTCTAGCAATAACATCCCCTTGTGTCTACTAGTCAGTTACTTGGTGAACTTTCCGAGACCGTTTGATACGTAGGTTGTGTACTTCAATTAGATTATAAGCTCTTTACAGTCAGGCACCCTATTTTCGACCACGGATTTTGCTGATAGTGTCTCCTTACCAGACTGGCCACGGCTGCTGTGGTCCACTCCGCCAGGGGCTCAGCATTGGTGTCGAGTGAGACTGGCTCTTGTGTTCATCTGTCACTGAGAGTTCTTCCTGTCCCTGAATCCAGAGGATGAAGTTTGTGTTAAATAATGCTGTCCTTGGACTTTTGTAATCCCCCCACCCGCATGTGCATAGAAGCTTAGACTCCTAGAATTTAGGTCTAGAAGAAATTTCGCTTTAGCATTCCTGTGGACAGTGGCGAGTTCTGTGATGGGTCAGCCCACCCAGGCAGGGGCTCAGAAGCTGTCACTTGGCCAGGGCCACACAGGCAGTTAGTGGTGGAGCCAGGCTGGCCCTTGGGTGTCTGCGTGACCCAGGTTTCTTCCCCCTTTACAGCCGATGGGGCCTAATGCCTTGTTCTTTTGCTGTGAGGCTTTGGTGTCAAAATCCTGCCCTGAGAGAACCTTAAATGTGGAGTGAACTTGGTCTGTACACCGGTGTCTGTGGCTTAACCCTGTCCCTGAACCCTTTCTCTGTCTGCCCCGTCTGCCCTCGTGTCTCCAAAGTGGGTGGCAGAGCTTTCTCCATGTAGCAGTTTTCATTTCTGTGATGATTATGGTGTCTAAAGGGTTTTATACTTATAAACTGGAACCACACATGTAGACTCTCCTTGTACTCAGATGGGGAGTGATTTGAGGGGAGGTCAGAAGGCCGTGTCTGCCACACACACTCCCCTGGGGCCCTGCCAGGAGTGTCCTCTGGAAGGACCTTGCTGAGACCATGTGGAGAATGCCTGGGAAGGAGATGACACGTGTCGCGTGGACTGTACATCGGGCCTTCGCTGATGGAGCAGCGCGAGAGGTGCCATGGCTCCCAGAAGGTGGACGCCGTGTGAGGCCGGAGCCCGCGTGGGCCGAGTCGAGTTGGCTGTGCTGCTTCTCCGCAGGGGATGCCCGAGGGCCCTAGTCACAGAGGGGCGCCCTGGAAACCACGCTGCCGACCTCTGGGCTCTTGTTCGGGCTGGTTGGGCTCGTGGTCTGTGACGAGAGCGCAGGCACGTCAGGCCGCGCGCCATGCTGGGGGGAAGGCAGGGGTCGGGGGTCACATCCGAGTTTACATCTCTTCCCGTCTGTACTGTTTTTCTTACTTAGGAATTTTACTTCGTCTCTTGAGCCTCAGTTTCACCATCTGTAAAATGAGGGAAATGGCACCTATGCTAACTGCCTTCTAGGGTTGTTATTGAAGTTGAAATGGTACACACGGTCTTCTTGGGACTGAAACTCCTTCCTCATCATTTTTAGCATTTAGCATGCTGCCTGACACAGTGGGCATTTCAGGTTTGTTGAATAGCATTCTGTAATCTGTAAGGTATGCTACACACATGGTAGTTGTTACTAATAATTAAGCTGGTGGTGTTTGCCCACAGACTTTAGGGGCAGGGGGAAGGAACAAAAATCCAAAGCAGGCTCATCGCGCCGTCGTTTCTAGGACCTCGGAGTTCTGGCAACGCCCAGAACCACGCACAACTGTGGGCATGTCAGACCCGGGGCCCCATGCAGCGATCAAGGCCTCGGTCTTAATCACGTAACAAGCTTTGGAATGTGTAAAGTGGTTTCCCATTCCACAGTTGGTATAAAAGGATGGGGGACACATTGCCTGGCCCCCAAGAAGAATACAGTGTGGTAGGTTTTTGTTAAACTGAGTCCACAGATAGCCGTCAGACAGTTGAAAGCAGTCAGAGCCTAAGAGAGGAACAGGGCTGGGCTGTGGTGCTCAGGGGCCATAAGTCAGAGCCAGGATGGAGGGGCCGTCTCTCCGCCTCTGAGACGGTGCATCTCTTCCTGTTAATCTGGCTCATAGGATCAAACAGTAACTGCTGGAGGTGAAAGGGGCCGTAGAGATTAAATCACGTGCAGCCATCTTGGGCCATCCGTGAGCAAAACACCGAGCCCAGCATTGTAGGCGTCAGAAGTAGGTAAGACCACATGCCTTACCCTCAAGAAACCTGGCATCTAGTGGGGAAGACAATTTTTCACCAATGAACAGTAAAACAAGGCAGGGTGAAAGTAGGTTTTCTCCAAGAGGTAGGATCAGGGATTTGGGGAGAACGGGGGGATGGGAAGGCTTCTCAGGGAGGGTGGCCTCTTGGTGGATCCTGAGGGCTCTGCAGGATTTTGATAAGAGGACAGGGCGGGAGTGGGGAAGGCAGGAACACCCACGGCTCTTCAGGGAATGAGTTGTCCCGATAGGAGCAGGGTGTGGAGGGTTGATAAAGGGATTGTGGAGATAGAGGCAAAAGAGGAAGGTGGTCAGATCGTGGGAAGCAGCTCTCTTTGTCATCACAGAGTTTTATTCTGTGAAGGAATGTAAGCCCTGTGGCTTTTCACCAAGTCACTTACTTTGAAGAGAAAAGAGCTGAGGTCCTGAGAACTAGGCTGAGGGTGAGAGGGGACCTGACTCCCCCCTTCTGTGCTGGGGTGCTCTGCAGGGGGCAGGCGGGGGGACGCTGTCCTCCTGGTGGGTGCTGAAAGCACGGTGCTGCAGGGCCCTGGGCAGAGGTTGAGAAGTTCTCAGAAGAACCGCTCATCCTCAGTGTCCGCCGAGTAGGTTTCGTCTGTTTAATGATTAGAGGTAACATGTGCATTTTGTCCTTGACACCTCACCTGATTTTCCCTTTTCCTCCGTCCCAGCTGGTGAGTGCTGGGCCTCGGTGACCCGTGGGAGGAGGTGAAGGGAACAGGGGGGCGCCAACCTTGTTGAATTCGTAGGGACGGACTCTTTCCCGGGACCTTCAGCTTTGTGATGGAGAGTGTCGGGTGGCTGGGAGATTAGCCACTGCCTGTCCAGCGCGGGAACTGGCAGGGAGGAAGCCTGCACCTAAGAGGACCGCAGACGGGCCTGGGCTGAGCTGAGGGACTTGAGGAGCAGGAGGTGCGAGAGGCAGCATCTCTCATTTTTTCCTTTTCTTAAAAAAATTTTTTTTCCAAAAATTAACATGTGTAGTTCATCGAGTTTCTTTCATCAGTTTTTTGTAGCGAGCCAGACCACGTGCTTGGGACATACTGACAGGGAGACGTTTGAGTGTAGCCTGCAGAACACATTCCTCAGGGAAGGGCTGGAAGCAGAGTCGTCCTCAGTGTCAGACAGCCAGCAACGCTCCCTGCATGGACGCTGACCAGCGCTGTTGTTGCGAGGGGGCATTGGGGCAGGTGGGGCAGACAGACGCCCGAGGCCGTGATGCTGGACCTGCCTTCGAGTTTAAGTAATTGAGGAACCGGTGAATACAGAGAAATCTATCTCAATGTCTTTGGAAGGTACTTGATGAACTGAGGCATCATGCAGTCCTGCACCAGCTACCCCGAGCTTCCGTAGGTCACTCCAGCCCTCAAAAGGATCCTGTGCTCCGCTCGGCCTCAGTCTGTCCTCAGGTAAACCGTGGTGTTTAATAGTGTCCTGAGAGTGAAGGAACAGTCACGAGGGAATCCAGAGGCCAGACATCTAGGGACTTGAACTTTTTTTCTCAAGTTAAGGGAATGAGAACATCCATTTGAAAGAAATAAAGGGGATGGAAAGTTAGGAAAGAAACATAGTCAAGTTTTTGTGTTATTGTTTTAGTTTTAAAAATCAGCTTAACTGAGGTATAATCCACATACAGTAAAATTTACCAGTTTTAAGCGTGCAGTTCAATGAGTTTTGTCACATGTATCAGTCATATAACCGCCACTACAATCATAATAATAGGAGTCCCGTCACCTCGTGCCCCTCTGAGGTCAGCCCTCCAGTTCCTCTTCTCCTGGCCCTGCACAGTCACTGATGTGCTTTATGTCACTATAGTTTTGTCTTTGGTAGAATTTCCTATAATTTTGAAAACAAAACGGAATCATACGGCATGTAGCCTTTTGTGTCTGGCTTTATGTGTGTGTGTGTGTGTGTGTGTGTGTGTGTGTGTGTGCGCGTGTGCGTGTGCGTGTGCGTGTGTGTGTAGATACATATTTATTTATTTATTTTATTTTTGGCTGCATTGGGTCTCAGTTGTGGGATCTTCGTTGTGGCACGCAGGCTCTCTAGTTGTGGCGCACGGGCTCCAGGGCGTGTGGGCTCTGTAGCTGGCGGCACGTTGGCTCTCTCGTTGAGGTGTGCCAGCTCACTGACTGGGGCGCGGGCTTAGTTGTCCCGTGGCACGTGGGATCTTAGTTCTCTGGCCAGGTATCGAACCCGCGTCGCCTGCACTGGAAGGCAGATTCTTTACCACTGGACCACCAGGGAAGTCCTTCTCCCTGAGGTTTTGATTTATATTCCTCTGCTAATGATGTTCAGCATCTTCTCAAGTCCTTACTGGCCACTGTATAACTTCTTTGATCTACGTGTGTGCACTTACACCTCGTAAGTTGCAAGTTGGTTATCTTCAACGTTTACAGTCGTTAAAAAGTTTTCAAAAGCCCAGATTTACCCTGTAATGTTTGCATCTCCTAGCAGTGTGGTGATATACCTGGAACATCTTGAACTCTTGATGAGAATGGACTGAGGGGTGCAAATTCACTTATTTGTTTCTGTGCCTGTCGGTAGGGAGCTCGGCAGGTGTTGAGGAAGACTCTCATAAACTGGCGTTGCTCCAGTGACGTAGCTCTACAGTGACACTGTTTTTAGTGCCGTTTAGATGAAGGAACTCGTGTGGACCCGGATTCATGGAATGACCATTGCAGGCAGCCTTCCTAATCAACGACACGTTTACAGGTCAGACAGGTTCGCAGAGAAGGCAGGAGGGGGAGAGCTGTTTTAGGGTCCCTGGAGAAGCGATTGTCCTGGCAGCACAATTAATTCATTTAGTGAATATTGATCGAGTGCTAACTATGTGCTAAGCGTGGCTCTGGGGTGATCAAGATAGAAAAAAATAGCACAGCAGCACAGGCACCAGAATGTTAAAAGTTGGTGTTTGGGGGGGGGGGGTGTGTGTGCGCGCGCGCGCACGTCTGGACCACCTTTAGTTGAATGTCAGGCAAAGCAGCAGGCAGTCGTGCAAGAAGAAATTAGTGTCCCACCCATGATGCCATGATAATATTGACATGGGTTTAGTGTTACTGTAAGTTTCAGGTGCTTGTTGTCTAACATATTTGAGATAAGGAGGGCAAGAAGATATTAGATGCTGTCAGTGATAGAGAGTTGAGACAAATTTCATACTATTTCAGAGCTTTTGAATTAGTTTAAATAAAGAATATCTTGGGCTGTATTTTAAAAATGTTTCTGACCATCTGTTTCTATTTATATGTGCAATTCAGAGTTTTCTCCATCTTGTAACTGAAAGAATACTGAAGTGCAAGTACAGGCCACTGGCATCCACACAGCCGATTTCAAATGAATGAAAACAGCCTCATGGTTTCGTTGATCCCATTTATAGGATGTGATGGTATATATTTGAACAGTTTGTATTCTAGTAAGATACCTTTTAAATCTACTCTGTTTAAAAAGCCATTGAACGGGTGAGTGGGACACATCGTGACTGTCCCTTGGCGATTGTCCTGCCCTGCCCAGCCCTGCTTGTTTGACCGTGTCATCCGCCTGCCCCTGCCGGGGCTCCTCCACCTTCTCACAGCTGCCACTGTCTCCAGGGTGTGACTGTGTTTACCTTCCGCAGGAAACCTTTCCCTGTTAGCCGAGCTCCGTGTTGTTTGGTGTAAACAAAAGACGATGAGTGTGGTTGTAGTCCATGTTCATGGAGCGCCTACAGGTGTCAGGCACTGTGCTGGGTGTGGAGAGTCAGAGATGAGAAGTCAGGGGTCCTGTCCTGGAGTTGCTGCTAGGCCTGGCTTTGTTCCCTGGGGCTTCGTTTCTGAGAGATCTCAGTTGCCTCAGGAAATTTTAAGGCTTTGAAAGCAGGGACTGTTTCATACACAGTGGTATGAACCAAATCTCACACAAGGATGTAAACAGAATAGCTGCTTAATAAGCTTTATGGAATGACTGCAAGTTTTAGAAAAAACTTTCCCCCCAAATGAAAATAGCTTTATTTTCTCGGTTTGTTGTTTCTTGACTTTTAAACAGTTGTTTACCTTGAACAGACTAAGGAAACAGCACATGATGTCAGAAAGAACAACAGGCTAAGATACTGTGAAAGTATTTTTTTTGAACTAAAAAAATTACAAAGGTGGCATCTCGGTTTTATCATTACCTCTGTGGCCTTGGAAAAATAACTTCACTTAGTCTCTGCTCTGTTAATGATAATATTACCTGTGTTTGAGGATCACCAGCCATAGTATATGTAAAAGCACTTTGTGTTGAAAGTGCTGTACGGATGTGAGACATTTATTATCGCTCCCACCGGCAACACGACTGCTGGTATCTCCACGTTGGTATTTTGACCTTCTGGTAAATTGGACTGACACACACTTTACATTTCTTCCTATTGTGAGAAGTCCAAGCCAGGGAAATACGAAATTTTTAGTTAAAAATTGCCTTTTGCCATGACCAAGTGTGTGTTTTTACGTTTGGAACAGGACTGATTATTCACAGTGTTAATAGCTAGTCATTAAATGACCCTGTTGAGAGCCTTGGGCAGGATTCTTAGCTACCCTGGAAAATTAATCCATTACGTCACGTGTATTTGAATACAGCTGTAGTCCCTCCTTGGAAAGACAGCTGAAATGCAGACTGTCTTAAAGACAGTAGTTTCACAGAATTTTACGTCTGGGACCTCGGAGGAGAAGTGACTCGTCTAGGGCTACAGTATGAGCAGGCGACAGAGCTTGGATGGCGCCTTTTGCCGGCCACCATGCTCACCCCCTGTTTTGCACAATCCGTCATTCCAGTCACTGTGATAAATGTAGACCTTCCCAGATGCCTGGGCTGCGTGGCTTGGGCCAGCAGAACATCTGTGTACTCTTGCAGCTTCCTCAGGTTTCTTAAGGAACAGTAAATTTGTATCTCTGCTTTTTTTGAAAGGTAGTAAATACTTTGCGTATTAGCTTTAAAGCAGATAGCATTCTGGTCTGAGAAACGTGGAAACCATGTCTGGTGTGAGACACCGCGCCACTACATGTAGTGTCTGGTTTTAGGGCTCAGCATTCAGAGTTCCCCGGGGATCGCAGCACGCAGCGGGCACGTGTCCTGTCAGAGGGGCGGGGTCTGCCCTGTGGCCCCCCGGTGCGGGCCGGAGGGGCCCTCTCCCCTAGGCTGAGGAAACCAGCCCCCTGCTCTCCCTCTTGTTCTGTTACTGGGGTTTAGAGTTTTCTTTTCTTTGGATGGAGAGCCAAGAGAATAAAACGAATGGTCAAGAGCCCTTCCTTGGGGAGAAACACTCACATCCCCAGATGCTGAAAATAGGCAGTCTTCAATGACCCTCAGAAGCCGCGTCAGCCAGCTGAGAGCTACTCTCGCCTTTGGCTGCCCGTCCCACCCCCACCGCCCCTCAGTGCCAGGGACCCGCCCTGCACACCCCCTCCCCGCCCCCACGTCCTGCCTCATCCTGCCGCCTTGCCTGCCCTGTGGCCTGCTCTTCCTGCCCAGCTGCTCGCTCCTCTGGAACGTCACCCTGTCGCGCTTCCCTGACCTGGCCAGTCCCTCATTTCTGTCCATGCCACGGCCTCAACTCCACACCTTCTCCCCTGCCTCCTCGATAAGAGGGAGCTGTTTGGGGGTGGGGTTATTCGGAGGGAAGAAGAAAGAGTGAGGCCGTCTGTCCCCCGGAGGCTCCTCCTCTCTGGTCCCTGCTTTGCTCCCAGCTGGGCGCAGTTGGTGGACGCCCGGCCTTCCGACGCCGTGGAAGCAGTCTTCTGCGCGTGTGTTTAGCGGAGGTTTCTTTTCTTCGAATGGACTCTTCTGATCCCCGGCGTGTGAAGAGTGGGCCCTGCCACGTTCCAGGCTGCGGGTGCTGGTGCTGAACTTCCCCATACCATCTTCTCGGCTCTCGCACGCACGCCTGAAGCATTCTGCGCGGCCTGGGTTAAACGGAGCAGGAGTGTGGAGCCCGGTTCTGCAGGGCACGGGAGCGGTGGGCACCTGGTGTAGACCACCTCTAGGCTCCCTGGTGCCGGGAGCCCCACGTACAGCGCCAGGGCTCGGGGCAGGCTTGATGCTTTCGCACCTCTGGGTGCCTCCAGCTTCGCTCCCAGCATGTGTGTCTAGTGTACGTCCAAGCTCTGTCCACCTCTCCCCGCAGATGGCCACCCTTTGAGTCTAGGGTAGGGCACCCTGGGGAAGAAGCCCACTCAGACCAAGGCTGTGGATGCAGGGTCCTGGGGGGGCTGGGTGTCCGCAGTGCGGTCTGGGGGTTGGTGTGGTGCCTCCTTGGCCCTGTTGTTCTCACCGTATGTGGACAGGGCGCGGCCGCAGGAGAGCTGGAGCAGGACGCTCCAGGGTAGCCGCCAGGTCCAGCGGCAGCCGTGGGTCTGTGCCAGTCAGTGACCAGCCGCGCTACTGCCTGCTGTGCTGTGCTGTGCCAGCTGCCGGGGCTGCGGGAGGGGAAGGGTCCTCAGGTCGACGCGGACGCTCTCCAGCTGCTGGGCAGCGCTCACCCGTGTGGTGTAATCTTCACAGTCGCCGTATCGAGTGGACGTTATCGCCCCATTCTAGGGACGTGGAAGCTGAGGCCCAGGGCTGGAGTCATTCGTGTGTGGGGATGCGGGAATTAAAGCCCAGCTCTGTGTGCTCGGCCATGGTCTCTACTCCAGCGGTGCTCTCACAATAAGCTGGGGTCACGGGGGTGAGTGGGGGGCAGCGTGCGTGGTCTGGGGCAGGAAGATGCCTGGGTGGTTCCCATGCGCACCTGGCCTCCCCAGTTTATCTTTCTCTCCCCCCATTACTGCACTACTTGAATTGCAGAAAAAGGAAAGGTTAGTTCCTAGACGTGCAGCCTTGGGGATCGGCGGGGCGTGTGGATGGAGGACAGGCACCGAGACTCTGGGGGTAAAGCAGGAGGGGCACCGAGGGATCCAGGCAGCACGTTGGCCTTATTTGCATTTTCACCTCCTTCTTTCAGAACCCTCCCTCTGCTGTGTTTAGAGGGTGGCTTTGTGTGTGGCAGGCAGCTTTGGGGCCTCAACAAGCCTGCTGGTTCCTTTTTCCTCTGGTCTCCCTTCCTCATTCTGGGTTTCCCTCCTCCCTACTTTCCACTCCATCACAGGGCAGGGCGCCAGGTCTTTGGGATGGGGAGCAGGAACCAAGAAGTGGAAGATCAACACACGGCAGGCTAGTCGCCCTCTTATCTAATCTGCCTCTTGAAAAGCCCAGGAGTAGATTGTGTAACCCGGCAGGCGAATGCAGATGGTGGTGGCAAATATGACACTTGCCTTCATGCACTGCCCACGCCCTAGGCCCTTGGGAAGACTCTGAAGCCCCAGGCTGGTTACACAGGTAGTCTGGGCAGGTGTGCCTGCAGTCTGGGCAGGTGTGCTCATCTGCCTGGATGAGCTTAGTGGAAAGGGGCTTAAAGGAAGCACAGGGAGTCGGGTGTAAGGGGGATGATTTTCCCGAACGTTAGGGAAGGTGGCTGCAGAAGCCCACTGAGCTCCCTGGCGCTCCTCTGACCTCTGGAAGCCAGGCTGTTAGCAAACGGGGTGGGGGGCACAGTTTGGGAAGCTTGCGCCTTAGCTTGTGGGAGCTCTCCTAGCCTTTCTTTAGTTCAAAGCCAAATAAATGACCTTGGGCAAGTCACTTAAACTCTGAGTCAGTTTCTTCTACTTTATTTATTTATTTATTTATTATTATTTTTGCGATACGCGGACCTCTCACTGTTGTGGCCTCTCCCGTTGTGGAGCACAGGCTCCGGACGCGCAGGCTCAGCGGCCATGGCTCACGGGCCCAGCCGCTCCGCGGCATGTGGGATCTTCCCGGACCAGGGAACCCATGTCCCCTGCATCAGCAGGCGGACTCTCAACCACTGCGCCACCAGGGAAGCCCTCTTCTACTTTAAATTAGGGGAACTGATGATTTCACAGGGTGTTGTAAATGTTGCCCAAGATAACGGATGTTAAAGTGCTTTGTGGAATTTAAATTGATGTATGATACTTGGGACTGCAGATGCCTTTTTAGACTCCCATCTCCTGCTGTCTTTGGAACTAAAAGGTGTTTCTCTCAAATGCTGATGACCTTAGCTGAGTAACACTGTGGCTGTTCATTCCCTGGATACACCTGTAGAGCTTCAGGCATCGCCCAACCCTACCCTACGGTCACCTTCACAGTGTGGCCCTTTGTGAGCAGTGGGTGGGCAGAGCTTGGTGTGGCCCCTGCAGGTGTGAGAGCGGCAAGCCTGCCTGGAGGCCTTGCTTTGTGAGTGGGGTTCCTGATACGTGGGGGTCTGTGCGGGGCGGGGACAGACTGATACCAGGTGCCCACCACCCCCTTGCACTTCAGACCTGGGATTCCACACTCCTCTCCCTAAATGTTAAAGCTGATATGGCCCAGGGCACCCTCTGCTACCACTAGTCGTGTGGCCCTGCCTTTGTCGTGATACCCATTTAGAGAGTCAGAAACGCACCAGGAAAAGTTTTGGAGAATTTAAAGTGATGGAGAAAAACGGATGCATGTGGAAGTGAAAGGCTGGCAAGAGCTACAAAAGTGTTTTTTTTCTGAGTTATTTCCGCTTGTTGTCATAACCATTATCAGACCTTAAAATATTTATCCTACTGATTGGGACAGTACTGGGGTGATGGTGTTTCTGAGCAGCTACCTTACTTGGTCGTAAGTGTGGTATAGCTTTAGACCCTCTGAGAACTGGAAGACACTGACAGCGGCTGCTGATCGTTGAAGTGCCTGCAATATGCCAGATCCTGTGTATGTTGATGACCTTATCCTAGGAGGCAGATATTATTATTCCCAATTTATAGACGAAGAAACTGAGTCAGGGAGGTGAAGTAATTTTCTGAGACTGTGCTGCTAGTAAGTGGAGCCTGGCTGAGAACCACATCTGTCCAGTTCTAAAGCCAGTGATTTCTAACTTCTGCACTATTCTCCAACAGGACAGCACTGAGCTCTCCTCGTCTGCGTCTGGGGCTTGGAAAGAAAACGGCCATCTCCAGCCTTCTCTCCCCTGTTTATGTTACCAAAGTGGAGTTCATGTGGCTTGATCCTCGTTTCCTGGGGAAATCAGCCTGGCCTGTGATTACGTTGTCCTCTGGGACTGGGACAGATGTGGAAGGCTGGCCTCCTCTCAGCTGAAGGTCGCCTTCCCAGCCTGTTCTGCATCACCAGGCCTGCGGTGCCGGATCTGGTGCAGCGCCCGCACCACCTCCCTCCCACTTCCTGCCAGGGGTGTGTTAGCACCTTCTGGGATAAGGTCCATTCTGTTTGTGATTAGTCTCCTGAGATCGCCCGTTTCCTGCTTGCATCCGAGCTCTCTTGTCGGCCCAGGGAGCAGAGCACTATGGGAGGCTCGGGGGACCCAGGCCCTCCCCCTGCTCCTCGTCTCCCCGGGAACAGGGCACCAGGGCCGGGGAGACTGGGGGTGCCTTTCTTTGCTTCTGGTGGGTTGTAGCTGTTTTGCCAAAATTTGCCTTTCCCTTTTCAGCTCTGCCAGATCTCCCAGTAGCTTTCCCCCCGCCAATAAAAATCAGGACGTGAAGCATTTTTATAAAGCTGGCATTCACATCATCTGTTTCCTACTACGTTTCTCTACATTAGAGATCTAGCGGGGGCTGTGTTGGGTGCCGACCTCTCTAGGGAGAGGGTCCGTGGGGTGCCTGTGCGTACTTGGTTCTTCAACTTTACTTATCTCAGGGCTCTCCTTTGTTAACATGGACATTTGTACATAGGCTGCGTTCTTCCTGCACTCCCATGTTTTCACGTAGTGTGACCCAGTGGGCATCAGTGATACTAACAACTGTCTAGACTTGAATCGTAGGAGTGCACTATAGTTTGTGTGGTTATTCTCCTAGGTTAGGCATTTGGGGCTCTTTCCCATTTTTTCTCAGCAACATCTACATCCTTAAACGTAAACAAAATCTACATCCCTAAACATAATCTAATTTTGTCTATTTTTTAAAAATTAATTTATTTATGGCCGCGTTGGGTCTCCGTTGTTGCACGCAGGCTTTCTCCAGTTGTGGCGAGCGGGGCCTACTCTTCGTTGAGGTGCACGGGCTTCTCATTGCAGTGGCTTCTCCTGTTGCGGAGCATGGGCTCTAGGTGCGTGGGCTTCAGTAGTTGTGACTCACGGGCTTAGTTGCTCTGCGGCATGTGGGATCTTCCCGGACCAGGCATGGAACCCTTGTCCCCTGCATTGGCAGGCAGATTCTTAACCACTGAGCCACTAGGGAAGTCCCATAATTTTGTCTATTTTTTAAAAAAAACTTCATGATATTATAGTGCACGTTTACTTTTGCAACTTGCATCTTTAA
This sequence comes from Physeter macrocephalus, assembly GCF_002837175.3. NCBI lineage: Eukaryota > Metazoa > Chordata > Mammalia > Artiodactyla > Physeteridae > Physeter > Physeter macrocephalus. The sequence continues at coordinate 31,866,103 of NC_041225.1, forward strand.
TATTTTTGTGAAGTTTCATTTGTGTTCTGGGTGGGTAAAGATTGTTCATCTCCATTGCTATGTAGCATTCTGTTATGTGAGTACACAACAGTTCATCTGTTTTCCCATTGACAGGCATTTGGGTTTGTCTAGTTTTCAGCTACTTGGAAGCATGTCATGAACATCCTTGTATGTACCTTCCAGTGCAAACAGTCACATACTATGAGTAACTTCAATATTATTAGGTAATACCAAAGTGTGTCTGTGTTTGTCCTTAGGCACACGATTCACACAGCTGTGATCTAGCTTGGCTATTTATTTGATCTTAATTCTTCATGACACCTGCTGTTCTCCGGGCCTCTGCTTTATTCCCAGGAGGAGGTCGATCCATTATTGCCCTCACTTTAAATTGAGCCTGCAGGCCACATTGCATTTCTTTGCTTCCCAAAAGTGGTCTGGAAATATTTGACACTGTCGTTAACATTCTCTGTTGCTTCAAAAGTTAAGTCAAATGTGCGCTGAGGCAAAGCCACCATCTAAATATCTGTATGACTCTTTCTTGGCAAAGCTGTCATTGGGGCACAGGTCTGGGCATTGTTTTGTTATTTAGTTTTCTGTCCTTCAGATATGTCATTTCTTCTCCAGTTGGCCTTTCATGAAAGGAACGAGGGGAGAGGAGATGGGACAGGCATGGGTCATGGCCCAAATGGGGAAGCCTGTGGTCTGCTGTCCTCTTGTCCCCTCCAGGGCAGAATCTCTGGGTTCCAAGAATGAGCCAGGCCCTTCCCACCCTTGCTGGCTCAAATTGTGACCTTAGGGTGCTAGGGACCAAGCCGGCCCTGTGGTGTCGCCTCTAGTTCAGGGCAGGAGCAGCAGCGCCGGCTGACGGTGCAGGAGAAACGTTTGTGTGGATCCTCAGGTCAGGGGCCGGCAGACCTTGTCTGCAAAGGGCCAGATAGTAAATATTTTAGGATTTGTGGGCCTAAAATATTTAGGATTTTCAGGCCTAGAGGCAAAATTATGTACATCCTTACATAATAACAGAGAAAAGAAATTTCCACAAAATTTTTTTAATGGAAATTAAAATAATGATAGTAATGGAATATAATTGCTTTGGTAATGCAGGTCTGCTAAGAAGAGTGGAATTTTTTTTTACTCTCTTTATTGGAGTATAATTGCTTTACAATATTGTGTTAGTTTCTGCTGTGAAACAAAGTGAATCAGCCATATGCATACGTATATCCCCATATCCCCTCCCTCCCCTCTAGGTGGTCGCAAAGCACCCAGCTGAGGTCCCTGATCTCCCTGCGCTATGCAGCTGCTTCCCACTAGCTCTCTGTTTTACATTTGGTAGTGTGTAGATGTCAATGTTACTCTCTTATTTCGTCCCAGCTTACCCTTCCCCCTCCCCATGTCCTCAAGTCCATTCTCTACGTCTGCACCTTTATTCCTGTCCTGCCCCTAGGTTCTTCAGAACCATTTTTTTCTTTTTTTAGATTCCATGTATATGTGTTAGCATACGGTATTTGTTTTTCTCTTTCTGACTTACTTCACTCTATGTGACAGACTCTAGGTCCATAGAAGAGTGGAATTCTTTCTGGGGGGATAACATTTCTCTCTTTTTTCATTATTTATTTGTTTGTTTGAAGTATAGTTGATGTACGAACCTTTCTCTTAATTGGTTGTTCAGAGTTAGTATTCTCCATCCACCCCATCATTACATGGATTGGAAATATTCATCTATACAGATCCTTAGTGCATGGCTGCATGAAAACAGGCCGAGGGACAGAAGTGGCTTGTGGAGCCTGGATGCTCAAGGTTCATCTCAGACAGACTGCAGTTTTGGCCCCATGGGCCAGCATCAGGACGTAGGTGCCTCCATGCCAGATGGAGGTCCCTGTAGGGCCCTGGGAACAAAGACTAAGGCAGCCCTCCAAAGGGAGACAGACGTGTCGCACGGAGGAAAGAGGAAACGGACCCCCTAGGTGCTACCAGTGCTTTACGGGGTAGCCCTGGGGGATGGCACACAGAGGGGTGCAGGTACAGAGGAGAAGCATAAAGCGGGGTGTGCTTAGAAACAGTACATGGGACGTGGCTGGAGCTCTTGAGAAAGGTAGCCAGACTGAGGAGCTGGCTAATAAATTTTATTACATTTTAATTTTACTCTAAATTTTACTCTAAATATTCCTCTGTGGCCAGTGGCTACCATCCTGGACAGCACGGGTCCGAAAAGGAAAAGTGTGAGCATTCTCCCAGGCAGGCCATCCTTTCCCACGCTGCACAGGATCCCAGACCAGCCGTGGACTTGGAGGAGAGCTGCTTCTATGAATAAATAAGAACCGTGGCTATTAATATAACAGTTTAGGGGATCAAAGGAGATGCTTTTAAAGTGGTTGAAGACAGTTGTTTGTTTTCCTCTGAAATATCTGTGACACATCCCTTCAGTCTTGTTTATGTGATGAGTTTACTCTCTGAAATTTGCTTTGTAAACTAAAGGTCAGTTGTGGTCTAGGTGCTCAGAATTAATGAGGTTTTTGGCCAGACTTAGGCTTTTGCGCAGTTCCTACTTAGGACCATATTGTCTGTTAGATTTTTGCTTGTTTATAGTTTTTACACACAAATTCTGGTTGTAGTTGCAGCTTTTATTTTCCTTCTCCTGAGCTTTCTGGTTATAGTTGCAGCTTTTTTTCCTTCTCCTAAGTTTAGGTGGATTTTGGAGAGGGCAGGGTGTGGGTGAGTGCATGATCTGGTTGGAAGTCTCAGCCTGATTGGTAGAAACTTTAGGTTCCTTGAGACTCTCGAGTTTTATTATTTTTGTTCTAAAATTCCCATGCTGTTTTTACATATAATTGACAGAGACTTTTTCCAGCGTTCAGTCTTAATCATTTTAACTTCTCCTGACCAAGTTCAACCTTAATTATCTGTAAATATGTACTGTAATGAGGGGTGTGTCTTTGAGTGGCGAGGTAATTGCTTTTCCCTCTTGTAATTTTAATTAAAAATCACCTCTACTGCCCACCTCACCTGTACTTCTAAGCTCCTCATAATAGACTCGAAAAGCAACAGTTACTGTTCATCTCCTCTTTCCTGAGTTCAGGAAACAGTGCGTGCCTTTAATGACAAGGGTACAGTTTCCATCTGGTGGCATTTTTACAAGGCTTCCTGCAGTGAATGTTCAGGGAGGGGTGTGCCCCACAGTGCAGCATGGGAGGGGACTTGTCAGAGTTCAGCTGTGTGATAAAGGGCATCTCCTCTGCCGTCGGCCTTCCACACTGAGGCATCTGACTACCCCCAGTTCCCATTTCTCTCAGCACACCTGAGCCAGACCCCCCGTGGACAGAAGATTACTCTCACCTGTGGGAGGGCCGGCAACTGGAGTACTAAAACCCGGTTGAGAGTGGCAGAGCAGATCTCGAAGGCCACTCCCTGTCTTTTCCAGCATGTCTGCTGCCCCGCGTCGAGCTTCCGTCTGTGGGTGCTGGCCGGGCCCTCACCTTTGGGTAGCCTTTCCCTGAATCCACTTCCTGCCTGCCCCGTTGTTCTCACTGGGGCCTGCGTGACCTTCACCTCTCCCCTGCTGAGAGTAAGAAGCTTTCGGTGGCTGCCCCTTGTTTCTGGGCTCAGCAGAGACAACCGTTGTCTGGATTGGGGTCCTGCCTTGCTAGTCTCATGGTCATTTTCTGAGCTGTGTTTTGAGTCCTGTTCTCTGCCAGGCTCTCTGCTGGGTGCTGAGGATACAGTGGCGAACAGGTGTGTGCCTTTAGAGGAGAACATTAGGAAGTGTGTCTGTGTGATTACGCGGGGGACGGGCCCCGGCAGACTGGCACACCCCCAGGGCTCGCTGGTTCACAGGGAGAAGCGAGGGTTGGTGGAAGCGGAGGTGGTCCAGGTTAACTCGCCTCACCGCGGAAGGCGGGTGTCCAGCAGGCAGTGAGGGCAGAGGCGGCTCGGGGGCTTCAGGTGGATGAGGCACGTGACAGGGTGGTGGCTTTTAGGGACCACCTGCTCCATCTTCATTCCCACCACACTGAGCACTGGTCCCACGGAGGCAAAACCCCAGAGGAGCCTCCACGTGGCGCTCCTGTGGCTGCTCTCTGAAGCTGTGATCTAAGCTCAAACATGTTTTAATGAATACATTCTCTGTATTTTAGGCTTTGGACGTGGACCGGATGGTTCTTTACAAAATGAAGAAATCCGTGAAAGCAATAAACATCTCTGGGCTGGGTGAGTATGCATCCTTTCCTGAGGGTTTCTTTGTGGGAAGTTTTGTGTTTGCAGTCCTGATATCATAATGTTGATCAACCGTCAATGAATAATCAACCAAACTCCTTTTCCTGGGCATACAAATTAGAGAGGTGAGTTGGGACGTGTAACTTTTAGAAGCATGGGTGCTTCCGGTTCTCTGAAGTGCAGCTGAGTCTCGCGTGATGGCCCTGCATGGACCAGCTTTGTCAGGCTGGCTAAGAACGGTGGACTCACTTCTGCCTCTGTTATTTGGTTTGTGCTGTTAATTATGCCAGATGCCCTTTCCATTTCTCTCTTACCCAATTCTTGCCTTTCTTGTCTGGGAGGAAAATTAATAAGTATAAAAACATGATCAACTACTCAAAGTAATATTTGATCTAGACTTATATAATTAGGTTAAAAACAAAAAACACTGCAACTTCTGACCCAAAGATGACGGGCTGCACGTGTGTGGCAGGTCTGCTCCCTGCATAAAGCGTTACTAATGATAGAAAATACTTTTTAGAAGTCATTAAGTGACTATAAAGTTTCACTCAGAAATAAGGCAGTGGCAGCCTTAGGGGACTAGCGGTGGTGAGGAATCTTGGAGAGATTGGAGCAGGGCTTGCAGATAGAAGGCTGCCTGGTGGGAGACACAGCACTGCTGAGGGTGGCGGGTACACCGGGGGCTGCCCGTGGATGGTGGCCTGGGAGGAGGAGGAGCCCAGGTGCTTGATCGCTGTACATTGTCCCCTTCACCCTCGTGGCGTCTCCCTTCAGCGGAAGTAGCAATTGGAGCAGAACGCCTCAGGTGGCTGTGACGTCAGCAGGGATGTGAGTGGGGCCTTCTGGAGGGGCGTGTCCCGCCTAACACCCCCGCCCCCACTAAAATGCAGTTCACCCTGAACAAGGCTGGTTTGAGTTGCACGAGTCCACCTACACATGGATAGTTTTCAATAGCAGATGCTAACGTGGTCCATGGTTGGTTGAACCTGCGGATGTGGAGGAACCACGGATATAGAGGGCTGACTATGAATTATACCCTGATCAATCCCTGCCTTGTTCAAGAGTCACCTGTGGTGTGAGCACAGCTCCAGTAGCTGCTTTGCCTCTCCTCCAGGGAGGGCTGTGCAAAGCAAGATAATGAAGGGTCTAGTAGGAGATTTCAGCTACAAAGATGACATTACAATCAAGAATTGCCAAGTACATTTATGAACAGATTTGGCAAAAGATATGCAAGAACCCGACATTGAAAACATACAAAGCTACTGCTGACAGAAACTAAAGAAGACCTAAATAAACAGAGAGGTATATGGTATATGTGGGTTGGAAGACAATATTGATAAGAGGTCATTTCTCCCCAGATTGATGTCAAGAGTCACCACAATCCTAATCAAAATGTCAGCAGGGGCACTGACAAGCTGATTCTAAAATTTAACAAATGCTGCTGGAACCGCTGAATATCTACATGAGAACAAATGAGTCACGACCCTCTCTCATCCCTTACACAAAAATTAATTTGAAATGGATCACAGATTTAAATGTAAAAGCTAAACCTATGAAACTTCTTGCAGAACAATTAGGAGAATATCTTTGCAACCTGGGGAAGGCAAAGATTTCTTGGGTAGGACAAAGAAAACAATAAACATAGAAGAAAAAAATGGATAGACCTCATCAAAATGAAAATCTCACTCACTCACTCAGAGATAGTATCAAGAATAGCCTAACATTTGAAGAACCCCCAAATCAAGAAACTGAAGAACTCATACTTGAGGAAACAGATTTAATAAGGCAATCAGAGCAAGACTGAAAACTAAAATTTGCTAAATGGCAGGCTACACACATAGGAAGAAGGAATTAGTGAGGCCCCATGTTGCCTGAACCCAAGGAGTTAAATGGATGGACGGTGTAAAATAAAAATTAAGAGCCAGTGAGAATAGATTCAGAGGGGTCAATATTAGCATCCACCTAAAAGGAGTTCCAGAAGAGGGAAAAGAGAGTGGAAAGGGGGGAATTTTTTTTTTTTTTTTTAATGGTAGCTGAAAAAAATCCCTGGAACTAAAGAAAGATTTCAGATCTCAGATTTAGAGAGTCCACTGAATTCTAAGCCAAACAAATTTTACATATGTGTGTGTGTGCATATGTGTGTGTGTACTATGTCCATGTGTATGTATATTTATGTATGGGTGGGTATGTGTGCATATCTCAAGACATGTCCTACTGTCTTGACATCAGGTGTAAAGAGAAAATTAAAGATTTACCCAAGATGGGGAGAAAAGCATATCTGTAGGAAAAAATATTTGGAGAAAATATGCTAAAAAATGATTGTTTCAGAGTTTTGACTTTATAGATATTTTCCTCCCTTTATTTTGCATATTTTATATATGGCAATTACATTGATGTTAATATGACTAGTCAGGTATTAATTTGTTTATGACAAGTACCAAATGAATGTGAAATAAGTTTGGGAAGGCAAAGAAGAGAAGGGACTTAATTTGTTCTTGACTGAGCTAGTTCCCGACTAAGTGTGAAAGCCTTCTGGACCTGGAGTTTGTGGTGCTGGCTGTCATACCCTGGAAGAAGTTACTTAGCGTAACTAAAGTAGCGTAACTTAGTGTAACTAAAGTAACTTCTAAGTAACTTCTAAGAAGTTACTTAGAAGTTACTTTTTTTATTTTTATTTTTTTTATTTTTTTTTGAAGTATAATTTCCACTTTATTGTCTTTCCAGGGAACAGTTATTTCTTTACTCTTAAAGGACTGAGCTCCTTACATAGGCTTTGGTGGAGGTCGTGGGGCAGCACCCTGGAAGATAAAGAAATTAAAGAATTAAAAAAAAAACACGCACGGAAGAGTCCCCCCTCAAAGAACTTGACCACTACCTTCCAATCACTAACAATGTATTTGGGCCATAAAAGTATGAAAAAATGTGGAACAAGATTACACTACTCAATCTGTAACAGATTCTTACAGCTATTCTTTAAAAGTGTCTCTAAACAAATGTTTAGGTGTGGGTTTTCACAGACTTAGTTGATCCCATCCATAGGCAGAAATCTTAATTTGATATTCCTTGGGTCCTTCCTTATCTTTTGTCCATTACCCCTCTGGCTTCCCCATCTCCTCTTTAAGATACTCACAGCAGGTCTAAATCGGGGTGGAGGTGTTCGGTCCTTCCGGGCTTCCCGAGAACGATTCCTGACTACCTTGCTGTGAATGGCACAACTCACGCAGTAATGCAGTTTCACATACAGCTTGGGAAGCACATAGGCGTCGAAAACACTCGCTTCGGAAATGTCCCTGACGGCTGCGGCCTCTACGATGTTCCGAATGACGAACTTCTTAATGGCCTTATCCTTGGGCACGCAACGGGCACAGTTGGTACAGCGAATAGGCTGCACGTGGCCGCGGCCCTTTTTGGCACGACCATTGTTCCTTCTTTTCTTGGTCATCTTGGAAGCGAAGAGGCGAAAGAGAAGAAGTTACTTTTTTTAAAAAAATTGATTAAAAAATGTCATACTTGTGCAATGGAATACTGTATAGAATGAAAATGAATTAACTATAAGTATATGCAACCACATAGGTGAATGTCACAGATAAAATATGGAGCAAAAGGATACACATTGTGCGTTTGAATAGATACAGATATAGAAATACATATAGATTTCAAAAATCTCCAAAACTATTCTCTTTTTTTCCCACACATACGCACTGTATTTTATTTTTACAAGAGATAAATAAACTGACACCATGCATTGTAAATGGATGACCACAACAAAAGCAACAATGGTTGCAATTACCAAACACGAAACACACTCATACTATGTCATAATATTGACATTCAGTCCAGTAATCCTCCACTGTAACAGCTCCTTTACTTTGCAGTGAAAATTGATTTGTATATTTTTTGCCTCTGAGTCCTTGTGGGATTTTTTTTTTTTATTCAAACAGAAAGTCACAAAAATTATAATCAT
>NC_041225.1:31874490-31885503 GCF_002837175.3 Physeter macrocephalus
TTTTGTTAGCACTTTTATGAGTTCATCAGTTTTCCATTAGAGTTCTGAAAATGCTTATTCATTCAGTTCAGCAGTATAGTCAGTTACCAGAAACCTGTACTTGTCAGAGTCTTTTCCATGAATTCCTTGAAGATGAAACCCTTTTATAGGAACATTTTTGCAAAAGCATCAGAGTACACCCAGAACTGTCTGTAAATGACAAAAGACTTAAAAATGACCATGGTTAAAGATTTGATAGAAGTTCATAATAATGCAATTGACACCGAAATTTAGTTATTTCTGAGATATACATTTTAAAGTAATAACTAGAATTATGACTTACAACATTATACCAGAACATGTAAGATTTTTAGAAATTTCTTGTAATGTCTGAAACATTTATATTAATGTATTTCCTACTTAGCGTCTCTTAGCCCTGGTTTCCTTGTCTGAAAAAGAGTCATTTAGGTTAGAGTGGGGATCAATGGTTGATTTGTCCCAGTTTGGTTATTAACAGCTGAAGAGAGTGTGTGTGTGTGTATGTGTGTGTGTACGCGTGTGTGTACGCGTGTGTGCGTGTGTGCGCGCGCTAGAGGCCAGGGATGCTGCTGACGGTCTTGTGATGAACAGGACGCCCCCCAGCAAAGAATGATCTGGCCCCAAATGTCAGTAATGCCAAGGTTGAGAAACCCCCATCTAGATGTTCTTCAAAGTCCTCTACAGTTTTTTAAAATTTTTATTTTATTGAAGTATAGTTGATTTACAATGTTGTGTTAAATTCTGCTGTACAGCAAAGTGATTCAGTTATACATATATATGCATTCTTTTTCATATTCTTTTCCATTATGGTTTATCACAGGATATTGAATAGAGTTCCCTGTGCTATACAGTAGGACCTTGTTGTTTATCCTCTACAGTTTTTTTAAAAACAAGTGACGAAACAAAAACAAAAACCGCCACCATGCTTAGCTTGCCAGTACATAGATATTAACTGATTACCTGACAACCACTGATTTTATGAAAGAAGGAAATAGAGTCAGTTTTCAGTGACTAACACCTAACTGGAAGTAAATGTGTAGGGAAATATTTATTAATTTTTTTTCTATTTAAAAGTAAATATCAAAGACAAGAGTATAAAACTCCCTCCGCTTAATACAGCACTGAGATTCGCTGAAACGGGTGTTGCAGTATCCGAAAAGGCGGTCTCCCCCGGGAAAAGCCCTTTTTCTGGATAAAGTGGGAGGTGGACAAGAAGAATAATGATTGTTTCATGTCTTTGAACACTTCCTGCGTACCTTGGGCTTTCTGTACCTTACGCTCATCTTTACAGCAAATCGTTGTAAAGACTTGTTCTCAGTTTACAAAGGGGAACCTGAGGGCAGAGGGTTGCCAGTGTTCTCTGGATGCTCCTGGAGCTCAGCTTCCTGCCGGGTAGGGCTGAGGTCAGCGGCCGCCCTGCTGCGAGGCCCCTACTGTGCTGGCACTGACGGGCTATCCTCAAGACGTCAAGAAACCACCAAGAGATGGATGCTCAGTTTTGTTGACAAACAGCAGATTTCAAAAAGGATCTTAAGAGATTTCTGTTTAATTGTGTTCACTTGGGCTTTTTGAGTTTATAATTTAATGCTTGTATAAAAGGGCTATTTCACATTCGGACCAGGTTCAAAAGTGATCTTAAAACCCTATGTTGAGAAGTTGTTCTGATCAGAAATGAGATGAAATCACGTGTAAACGCTGGCTATGTGACTGCCGCCAGCCTTGAGGAAGGACTTGAGTGGCTCCCGAGGCTGGCCCGGCACCCGGAAGGGGAAGTTTTCAGCAAACAAACATTAGAAGGGGAAGGTGTAAACACTTTGGTGTCAGGAAGCTGGCCTTTACGAATTTAACACCACTCTTGGCTAATCTGCATTTCTGACCTATATTGCTGAGCGTGTGCCATAAGCCTCATTTCTTTACCTGCCCCAGAGTCATTTTCTAAAACACAGCTCAGTGGTGTTGCTTCTCAGCTCACAGCTCTGCAGCGTTTCTTGTCCACATTGATGTTCATGACGTTCCAGAGCCTGGGAGAGATGGTGTGGGCTCTGGAATTTTAGGGAAATTGGACTAAAGCACGGGTAACAGGTTTTTCTTCCTGCAGGACTAGCCAAAGACTTTAATATGCTAAAGCGAATTGTGAGGTGAAATTGGTCTTAACCTTTTCCGAATGACTTTGCCTGTGAAACTACGACCGCATCCCTTAACCGCTCCCACCGCGAGCCTCGGGTTAGTAAACACGGCAGAAGACCAGATTTGGTCCTAGCTCCTTGCATCGCCTGGACCCCGGCTACCTGTGCGGAGTCCCTCCCAACTCTCTGCACCCGTCTGTGATAGGACTTGCCTTTTGCCCCAACGTGCCACGTTTCGTGTCCTCTTCCCTCTGCACATGCTTTTCTGTCTGCTTGAAATGGCATTTTGCTGCTTGATCGGAGGAAACTGAGGCTTCAGCAAGTTGAGACATTTGCTCTGGAATTTTAACATGGCATTTTGGACACCAGCCTGTGTCCTTTCTGAGGTGCCACACACAGCAGGCTGACCGTCAGCCTGACCTTGCAGGGGCCCTCTTTTACCCATCTTTCTATCGTGCCAAGTTTGAGTCATTATAAGGCTGTGAATCTGAATTTTTTTTTTAAGCCAGAATCCTGATCCTGAAGTCTTTATTTCAGAGCAAGTGTTGTCTCCTTCAAAGCAGTCACCTGAGGAAACCCTGTACCTTCTCCTGCGAGTCGCGGACATCGTTTTACAGCATTTTGGATCTCTTCTCTAGAACTGCTTTTAGTAGCACATTCTTTTGAGTATACTTAGTGGGGGAATTTAAGGATAGATTAAACTTTTTTAGAACTAGATGTTGGAAATGAGCCAGGCATATTCAGTAAGGGATTGAGCTGCTGGCGACCACGTCGGTTAAGAGCGCCGTAACTACCATCCTTCTGGCTCTGACTGCCGTCGGTCCCAGGAGAAGTCGCCGTAGTGGTTCCATCATTAGAGTGTTCAACATCCTTAGGCGACTGCTTGCATAGGAAGAACACTCGTTTTATGCATTATTAAAAAAACAGTGAAACTAATTTAGTATTTGTGCCTCACACTGCAGTGTACTTTTTCCTGTCTCATGTTCCTTAATTTATGTGCCAGCAGGACTTTTCTGCCGAGTGTCCTGATTGGTCATGGCCTGGCCCCAGCTGACCTCTTAGTGATTCCCTGCTCTCCGCGGTCTCTCTCTGCTCCAGGCTGACCGGTGGCTCCCTGCTGCACGAGCGTGTCGCAGCCTTATGTGTGTCTTTCACACAGTCTCCCATCTGGCCCTGCTCCTGGTCTGTACGCACGCGCTCCTGTCCCAGGCGCCTGTTGAAGGCCTGCCCAGCTATCTCCACCAAGCTGAGACTTGACGGGGTGTCAGCCTCCTTTAACTCTCGGTATAATTAGTTTTCTGTGACTGCTGTAACAGATTACCACAAACGGAGTGCCTTCAGATGACACCGATTCACCTACAGCTCTGGAGGTCAGAAGTCCAAACTGGCCTCACTGGGCTGAAGTCAAGGTGTTGGCTGGCTTCCTTCCGGGAAGCAAGGAGTTTTCCCTGCCCCTTCCAGCTTCTAGAGGCCCCTGAGTTCCTCGGATAGGGGCCTCCTTCCATCTTCAAAGCCGGCAATGGCTGGTGGAGTCTTTCTCACGCTCCATCACTCTGACGCTGTCTTAGTCTGCATGGGCTGCCATAACAGTACCACAGCCTGGGGGGCTTAAACCACAGACATTTATCTCAGTGCTGGAAGCTGCAAGTCCGAGATCAGGGTGCCGGCATGCTCTTGTTCTGGTGAAGGCTGTCTCCCTGGCCTGCAGAGAGCTGCTTTCTCACTGTGTCCCCACGTGGTGGAGGAAGAGAGAGACAGAGACAGAGAGCGTAGGCATGCTAGAGTGAGCGGGCTCTGGACACTAATCCTATCTTGAGGGCCCTACCCTCTTAAGCACATCTAAACTTTATTATCTCCCAAAGGCCCACCCCCCAAATACCATCATACTGGGGGTTAAGGCTTCAACGTATGAATTTGGTTGGGGGGAGGAGGGGAATGATGACACAGTTCAGTCCCTAGTAGACACTGACTCTTCTACTTCCCTCTTCCACATCTAAGGACCTGTGATTACATTGGGCCCACCCAATGATCCAGGATAATCTTCCCATCTCCAGTTGAGCTGATTAACAGCTTGAATTCCATCTTCAACCTCAGATGGCATAATATCCCTGCCTCCAGGGATTAGGAGTGGACATCTTTGTCGGGGAGGGGACAGTATTCTGCTGAACACAGTTCCCCTCTGAATTGTGAGTTTTGAGGTTGAATCAGTTTTGATTTTTCTTTCAGCCGAAACTGAAAGAGTATCTAATATGCAGACTCTGTTCTCTCTTTAAATCTTGCTCTTCATAAATAGTTTTATGTCTGTTGATCTTTGCCCCCCAGTTAGATGACAAGCCCTGAGGTCCATGACCCGTTCTGAGAGGCGGTGTGGTTTAGGATAAAGAGCACATGGGTGTTAAGATCCAGGAGCCCTGGAGTCAAAGCTGGTGGTACCGCTCAGGAACTCGGTGACACTGGGAAAGTTGTTTATCTTTCTGAGCCGCAGTTTCCTCATATGTAAAAGGAGAATATTAATATTTCATAGGCTTGTTAGTGACGAGTAACTGAGATAACATGAAAAAGTGACAGATGTGATTCTGGATACATGAACAGCGTGACAGCTGCAAATGTACCTCCTGTGTGGCCCTGCAGTGGTCGGCACAGAGGCCGGCAGACACATAGTACATGTCAGTAATATTCATTTGTATGTTATTACGTCTCTGCTGTAAGTTCTTACACTCTCCTCTTAGTGTAGGAGAGATCGACTTAAAATTTTAGGGGTAAACAGGATTTATACAGATTTATGTATGTAGAAGGGGCGGGGGAGTGGTTGAAATGCCTTGGAGCAGCCAGCTGTGTTATTTACAGCCTGTGAGCTAAGTAAGCATGGTTTTTAGCATCTTAGCACATATATACCCAATAACCTCAGTATTGCCTCTTGGCGCCTACAAAAGCCTTTAATATCTCTCTCTTGCTTTTAGGAAAAGTTTGCCAACCCCCGTTTTAGAGTTGCGGTTCTGAAACTTGAGAGAGCCCCAGAGTCCCTTGGAGATCTTGTTAAAACACAGATTGCTGGTCTCTACCCTCAGAGTTTCCAGCTCAGTAGGTCCAGGATGGAGCCTGAGTATTTGCTAGTTGAATAAGTTCCCAGGTGATGCTGAAGCTGCTGGTCTTGAAAATGCCACCTTGGACACCCCTGCCCCTCCCCGCCCCGACTTTAAACATTGGACTGAGCCAGAAGGTTATCAGTATGTTCCCAATATATGCAAAACAATACTTTTCTTACACAATAGTAAGTATACTATGTTTGCTCCCAGTTTTCAAAAGGATAACAACACAGCTTGATGTATTTTCTAGAACGTCTTGTGTACAGCTTTGCAAAAGCAGTTATGATGATGATTTGTTGAGAAATTGTTTCTACAGCAATTTTTCCCGCTTACAATAGACTGCTATCTGACCTCTTTAAAAAAAAAAAAAACAACCCAGTTCATATTTATTCTAATACTGTTCTTAGTCTAAACTTTCCCAATCTCTGTCTCAGCTCATAGGTGTTTTTTCCCCCCCCCGGAATTAGATGCTAACATTTTTCAGCTATTTGACATATCAGTGGGTGGAAAAATTCATTTTTATCAAGAAGGAAGCAAGAAAAGACTTCGATTTTCACTTCTCTAGAATTACTGTGTCTTAAAGACTTGGTGGAGCTATTCTTACCAAGAGTGGGATATCCCTTCTTTACCCTTTTTTAGAGAAATTGGCACATCCTAGAAATGAAAAATACAAAGAAAGAAATGCTAATTTTCCCTCAAACCCTTACCATCTTCTACCTACAAAAGAAAATGAGAATTTTTGTGTGTGTTTCTCCCTGTTGTTTGCAATGCTAATTAGAATATGGCTATTAAATTAACACAGAATTGTTTCTATTACCATATCATAATTAGGATAGAGCAGTTCAGAAGAAATATATGTAATTGTTTAGGAAGTGAAATTTCACTGTGCGTTAAGAAGGTACTATATCTGCCATGATTTCCCACCTGTTACATAAGAAAATAACTAAATTATAATCCTCAGTGTTTGTCGAGAATAAAGTGAAACTGGTATTCTGCTACTTTGTTGTGGCCTTGAAAGCTGGTGCATGGAGTTTTTAGAAAGCAGTTTGGCCGTGCACATCAAGAAAAATAAAATCTTTATTGGGGATGCTCATTGTGTTGTTCCATTGCTTATCAAAGTGAAAAACTGAAAGCCTCCTATAACTAAATTAGAATACAGCTACTTGATGGAATTATGGTTATGTAGCAACATGAAGAAAAATGCTTATGAAGTCTTCAGACAATAAAACTGAGGATACAAAGGAGGTGTATACCATATCTGTGATTTAAAAAAAGAATAGATTGTAACAAATGATGATAAAGCAAAGAGAGTACATCTGTACTGATGTACTTTCATAAATTTAAGAGTGGAAACATAACAATAATAAAAATCTGACACTCATATAAAGTGTTGATTATCGGCCAAGCACTGTGCTAATAAATAAATACCTAAGTTTAATCCTCACACCAGCTCTGTGAGTTAAGTACTATCAGTAACTCCATTTACAGATGAGGTCAGTGAGGCACGGGGGAGTAACGGACCCAGGGCTGTCTAGCTGGCGGTTAGAGGAGCTGAGATTCAAAACCAGATGTGCTTCCCAGGCTCTGCTTGTGACCACGGCACCACACTGCCTGGATGTGAGCGAGGGTGCACAGGGGAGAAACACGGAGCAGTAACGCCATAGGGGCGTCTTCGATGTCGTATGGCTGATGGAAAACCTCCAGGTGGTTTTGCTTGGTCGCAAGTTCAGTGGGAGCCAGTACATGACAGGTGAGCCAAAGGTGAGCACAGGCGACCTTAGGGAAGTATGTAGTGCTGCTAAAAAAGGTAGTTAGTTGTCCCACTATTGTGTTGTAAGAGCAACGTTTTAGGAGGAAGCTCATGTTAGAGCTGGAAACCTTGTGGTGGGAGGGGTGTTGGAAGGACCTAGGATGTCTTTGTTTGGGGAGGGTGGGAGAAGGCGCATCTGAAGGCTTTCCTCTGGCATGAGGAAGTGAGACATGTTATCTGTTCCTCTCTCCTGGGTAGTTTCACGAGAGGAGGTTTTGACTCAAATCTGAGGGGGAAGTTAGCTGGGGGAGCAGCCCCAGCGGTGAGCTGGGTGCCGGAAGGGTCCCGGCAGAGGGCTGGTTGGTGGCCTTCTGTCTCTAGGGAAGTTGCAGGGGGAGGTGGGGACGTGGACTCGGAGACCTTGAGATGTCTTCCAGTGGTGAGGCTCTGAGATTCTCGTTGTCTCTTCTCTGACGGCAAAGGATAATGATTGGAACTTAGAAGGCTAATTTGTGGAATCCCGGCAGCTGTGATCAGCGTATTCATCATGGAAGGATATTAATCATGGAAGGATAGCTCATCCGAAGGAACGCTGAGATTTGTGGCTTAATGTCCCAAGTATTAACTTGCATTGTATGTGGTTCGTACGTAATCGTATATGATCATACTTAATTAAATGTGATTAACATGGTCATCATATTTTTTGGTAGGGGATTTATGCTCGTCTAGGCTAGGGCTTTTTACCTGGTGTGTTGGGTCTATGGACAGGCCTAAAGGGTCCTTGTATCCCAAAAATTATACAAACAATTATGTAAGGACACCTTTTCCTGCAAAGATAATCCACAGCGTTCTTCTCATTTTTATTGTTGTCTGTGATAATAAGAAGATTAAAGAACCACTGATGTAGCCAAACCCCCATGGTTTGTGGATGGGGATACCATCACAGAGTTGGCTGTTTGCCTTACTTACTGTAAAACACTGACTACGTTACTTAGCAAATATGTTTGAACGTGTTTCCTCATCTGTAAAATCCTGCGGAGTTGTGGTGACGATGAAGGAGACTCTGTAAATGGGTGAAGTCTCCCCTCCGTGAATGGCTGTTGTTACATGGGCTTTGAGACCACTGATTTTCCAGGGGCTACTTGTCCCTGAGGCCACAGGAGTCACTTCTCTCCTGGTCTGCTGTGCTCCCCGTGGAGGTGGGCTGGGGGCGTCTGCTGTAAGTGATGGGAATTGTATCCCTCAGGTACAGTGAGGTAGAAACAGAGGGGAGGGCTTCCCTGGTGGTGCAGTGGTTGAGAGTCCAGCTGCCGATGCAGAGGACGCGGGTTTGTGCCCCGGTCCGGGAAGATCCCACGTGCCGCGGAGCGGCTGGGCCCGTGAGCCATGGCCGCTGAGCCTGCGCGTCCGGAGCTTGTGCTCCGCAACGGGAGAGGCCACAACAGTGAGAGGCAAAAAAAAAACAGAGGGGAAAAGGCTGAGCGCAACGTGCACGCCCTGTAACGTAGCTCCTCAGATGGCTTTGCCAACAAAGGGCGTCAGTGTGATCGACGTAAAGTTTCTAATTGCTGGCGGTCCACATCCAGCAGATGTTGACTCACCTCCCTGTTGCGCCTGCCCGGCCTCTGGGGACTCTCGGCTCCCGGGGGGGCCCTGCCAGTTCATTAGCAGGAGCCCCTGTCTCCTCCGACTTGAAGGAGTTCCTAGGATAAGGCGAGTTGGGTGAGGCAAGCAGCTGGCAGCCCAGTTTTAATCTCATCCTCTGTTGGATTCTGAAGGAAAGTTCCTGTAAGCTTGTCCTCTGAGAAGCCTTTCCTGTCAGCAGGCCCCAGAAAATGTCCTCTTTTCCACCTCCTGTAATGTATACCACGTGGATTGTTACTGCATGTTTATCTTTGTCTTGCTAATTTGTCTTTGTCTTGCTAAATTGTGTGTTGGCTGGTACCAAGCCTGGTTCATCTTTGTCCCCTCCAATTTCACTTTTCTTAAATGCAAGTCTTATCCTGTCAGTTTGCAACCTTTTGGGGGCACCTGGGATGAAGTCCTTCCCCTGGCCCCCTCCTGCCTCTCCAGCCACGTCATCTGTGGACTCTCCCCGTGCTCTGGCCGTACCAGGCACCCCGAATTCCTCCAGGGTCATCCTCGTTACACCCTGTCTTTGCGCCAAATTGATTGTTGTGTGTGCGTCTCTCTCATTGGAAGCTGTTCCTTGGATGCAGGGGCTCCATGTCCTGAATCTTTGCGTTCGTTAGTGCTTGCGGCACAATAGGCTTTCACCACGACTGGATTCTGTCCTGGCAGCCAGGGAAGTTCTCGACTGATGGGGTATTCAGGAAATACAGGATGAATCAAGAACGTTGAACGTTGATAGGTTTCTGTCATCTGAGCCTACAACATAGCTAAAGAGGGACAGAAAGAACCTGCGTAAACAGTACATCATCCAGTAGGTCAGTCTTGATTCCTTACCGCTCCCCGTCCCCCCAGGTGTGCTACTGCAGGAGTTTTATCGAGAAGTAGCTGGGGTTGTGTTCAGTTATTCACGCAGACTCCAAGTGTCATTTTGTTGTCCTTCATATAGGGCAGGATCAAAGGATAGCAGGTGATCACAGACAGCAGTTTACACATTTTAATAGTCAGCCCACACCTTGACCTTCTTAACTCCATTGCTGGCTGCCTGTGCTAGACCTCACCAGTCCAGGTACATCCTGTGTTAACAATCATGAGGTCTCCGTAAGGTCAGAGGGGACGCCCCAGGAAAGTCTTGATGGAAATGAGTTTTGCATGAAGTTTTGAAAGTTGCAGGGGGACTTCCCTGGTGGTGCAGCGGTTAAGAATCCGCCTGCCAATGCAGGGGCACGGGTTCAAGCCCTGGTCTGGGAAGATCCCACAGGCCGCGGAGCAACTAAGCCCGTGCGCTGCAGCTACTGAGCCTGCGCTCTAGAGCCCGCGAGCCACAACTACTGAGCCCACGAGCCACAACTGCTGAAGCCCGCGTGCCTAGAGCTCGTGCTCCGCAAGAAGAGAAGCCACCACAAGGAGAAGCCCGCGCACCGCGACAAAGAGTAGCTCCTGCTCGCCGCAGCTAGAGAAAGCCCTCGCACACAGCGACGAAGACCCAGCGTAGCCAAAAGTAAATAATTTATTTAAAAAAAAAAAAAAAAAAGAAAGAAAGTAGGGGGAGTGCAGAGTGTTGGAGAGAGTGGTGGAATGGCGATGGTGAAGCCCCAGGGGCGAGGCCATCTTTCCATGTGCCCGGCTTGAGCGGGGCCCTGAGGGCTTGTGAAATCAGACGGGCGTTCTCGTCAGACCCTTGGTGGTGGGTGCTCGTGTCTTCCAGAGACACTGCAGGCGCTCGTTGCAAAGGCTGTCTCTATCATGTCAACTTGTGCAGGAGAAACTGGTGGAGAAAGACAGATTCGGATATCCTCAGTAGGCATGGAGAACCAAGGTAACAGCCGTTGGGGCTGACATTTCAGGTTTCTCTATTTTGTTTATTCCTTGTGTTGTTGTTTTCTGATTATAAAGATAATATGAGCTTAGTTTAGAACATTTAAAAAATTCAGGTAAGCGTTAGAACGAAGTCACAGCCTGGCTAGATGCCACCCTCTGTGAGATGGGAGGGGCCGAGCTGCATTCTTGCTCTGAGGTCCCCCGGGCTGTGACCCTGGCCATTCGGAGCCTCCGCCTGGCCTAGGGATCTCCACCACCACAGTCTGTCCCCTCCTCTGCGAAGTGCCTCTCGAGGAGGGTACAACGATGCACGGAAGCACCTGGCCTGCACCAGCCGCCGGCTGCCGAGCGCCTGCTCTTTTATCGCCACCTTAGCATTTTCATGTCCTTTCCTTTCAGCCCTTCTCTACGTTTTACCTTTCACAAAATTGAGATGAAATATATAGTTCTGTGTCCTGCCTTTTTTTCACTTGGCATTCTATCCTGACCTATTCCTACATCATGATTTTTTTTTTTTTTTTTTTTTTTTTTGCGGTACGCGGGCCCCTCACCGCCGCGGCCTCTCCCACCGCGGAGCACAGGC
>NC_041225.1:31885689-31913433 GCF_002837175.3 Physeter macrocephalus
CCCCTGCATCAGCAGGCGGACGCGCAACCACTGCGCCACCAGGGAAGCCCCTCTACATCATGATTTTAAAAGCTTACATCATATTCCATTTTGAAGAGACACTGTTATTTAACCATTTCCATTTTGTTGGAGCTTAATACATTTTCAGTTTATCAGTTGTTCTGTACATGCGTCTCTGATCACTTGATTATTTCTTTAGGATAGATTTCTAGAAGTGGGAGGGGATGGCAAAAAATGTTTTTTAAAACTTTTAATGCAGATTACCAAATTGTGAATGGAAAGATTTTTATCTGGGATATGAGTCTAGAAATAAAGTTCTCAAAATGGTTTTCTCCCATGAGGTGTTCACAGGGTAGAGATCCTGTTAAGAAGTGGGGGTTATCTTTGACTCCAGGAAATTGCTTTCCCAGGAGCTGTTTGCCGAGAGTTGGATCTGAAACCAGGTGATGTGCGGGGCTGACAGCTTGAGGGGAAGTGGCCTGGCCTCCTTGACATTGAGTCACGCAGATTATCCTGACATTACAGTTGTGGCTCACGTTTGAATATTAATCCTCATCTAGGGAGGGTCTTTATAAAGCTCTGCTGCAGAGAACATATGTCTCTCCTAAACTGCGCCCCTGCTGGAGCCGTCTCTGTGGATGGTTGGCGTGTGCGGTGTCTGTGGATGAGTTTGCCTCAGCCTGACCCCTGCGTGGCCAGGAGCGGGGGGTTGGAGGGTCCTGGTCAAGGCGAGCACCGTCAGGCTGCCCCCACCCCCCCGACATGTACCCACCTCTGCCTCTGGTTAGGGCACTTGGACTTCGGGCTACCAGTGCGTGTGCCTGGCTGGAGGATTGTAGCACATTTGTGTTAGCCTAGGCTATGTGACGAGCGAGTGAAGAAACGCTTCCTCGCCTGGTTTGGGAGGACTTGCGCCGACTGGGAGCCTGGAAAGCTGAGTTCTGGTTCTCGGACTGCTGCAGACTAGCTGTGTGAACTTGAGCAAGTCAGCGCCCTCTCTGAGCTTTGGCGTCCTTGTCTGTAAAGAGGGGCCTCTGGACCAGGGTTCTTTTTAGGATCCTTCGGACTGTAAAGACTCAGGAGTGGCCCGGGTGGGTAGGACAGTGAGGCTGGGGCTGCCCTGAGATGGCTTTGCGTCGGGAGCTGGGTGCAGGCGGGGGCTCGGAGACTGAGAAAGCGTTCACAGCCTCTGAACACACAGGACTCCTTGCTGTTCCCCTGGGGTTGATACCTTCCTGTTCCTGCTTGTCTCTGTCTGGAAATTCCCAGCTGACCTCGGACCCCCAGCTCAAACGTCGCCTTCTTGGCGTCTCTGAATCCTCAGCCCCAGCACGTCGCAGGCCATCGTGCATGGGTTGGTGCATCTGTCCTGAGACATCGGTCACACTCGTCTTGCGTGCACCCAGCACACCGTGACAGCCCACTGCAGGGCTGGAAGAGAGGAGCAGACATTCAGGTGGACTTGAAGGTGGTGGAGGCGAGTTGGCTGAGGGACCCTTCTTGTCCTTTGGCAGCACTGGGCAGGTGGCTGGCTCCCCGCCGTGCTGTGTGGCCCATTGAGTAGGAGTAAGAAGGCTGCCTCTTCCCCATTTGGATCCAACAATTTTGCTTGAACTATATGCCCTGGGCTGCCTTCTTGGTATCAGTTTTTTTAAAATGACATAATCCAGTAAACTAGAAGGCGCACAACAAGACCCGACCCTTCCCTCTAAATGCAATGTGTGCCCATGCTCGCTGGCTCCATAGCAGACTTTTCTGTTAGTCTTTCATTTCATCCCCTTGCACGGATTGGTGGAAGGTCTGGCCTTTGTGCAGTGAGGTGTGGGAAAAGGGAAGGCTGCGGGATTAGAACTGGGGAGAAACGGGCTCTCGTGTGCTGTGGTCTCAGCAACTCAGCTTCTCATTTTCCCAAGTCCCTCCCACATCAAAGATTCTTGGGTCTGGTTCATTAATAAGAACCAGAGTTAAAGAGACAGTTGAATAAGGGGGAGGTGGGAGAGGGAGCTCTTTTTAGAAGAACAGTTTTGACAGTTCTGTAAATAAGAGATGATAGAGCCAGTTTGGGTTCTTTCCAGAAAGTTTATTCCCTAGCCATTTATTTTAGGTTCCTGTTTTAAATTTAGTTTTGGCTAAAGGAAAATAAAGACACTCCAGGACTTTCTAGTGGGAACATCTCAGACTTTGGGTGACGTGGAGCAGTAGGCCATTCGGCTCGTACGTAGTTACGGGGTGTTTCCTGTCCTGACAGTGGGTACCAGGCAAGCTGTTCCAGGGAGACACGGGGCTGTGATCGTTCTCAAGAAGCTTCAGAGTTGTTTGCAAGAAGAGAAATTGGTCTTAGAAACTCCAACTAGATCAGCGTAAAGAGGTTCCCACTGACCTAAGCTGGGACAGTTTGAGCATCAAAAGATAGTGATCACAGTGGATCAGAATGCTTTAAATATAAATACGTGAGGTGATGGGGTGACAGTGATGGTCCAGAACACTCACTGATCACACTGAGGTTGCTGGGATCAACACATTATTTTGAAGATTTAAAAGGGAAATAATTTTTATAAAAAAACGTGACCGATACCAGGTGGTCAGTTGAAAGGCCCAGAAGAAGGGATGAAAGGAAGTGCATCTGTCCTTCCTGGTGCCAGAACTGGAAGCCTCGCTGGCTGTTTCTCCCCTGTCCTGGTTTGGTGGACTGCCCGTGGACAGCAGGCAGGTTCCTCTCTCCAAGGTTGTCACAGGCTGGGGGCAGCCTGTGTGAACACAGGATGGATTTGACCCTTGCCCACCTTCTTCCAGCTGTTTGATCTTGGGCAAATCGTTAAACCCCTCGGAACCCCACTTTACTCAACAGGTAGTAAGGATGATGCTTCTGACACCTTATAGTCTTATTAAGTTTAATTGAACGAAAGACTTGTAGGCCACCTCATGGCCTTTACTGGAGCTGATCCTCCCCCTCTTCCCTCTGGGTGCTCACCTAGAGCAGCTGCGAGGGTCCAGGATCATTCTGAAGGCAGCACATGGCTGCCGAGGTGACTTCAGCCTCCGCATTCCTGTTTCTCTCCCCCAGGGGAGTGACATCAGCACCAGATGTCTGCTTGTGGCTGCCACGCCCTTCCAAAACCACGCTGGAATTGCCCACATCTTGACGACCAATTTTGAAATAGTTATAAAAGAGCGTGTGGTTTGAAAGGAACTGCCCTTCGCTGTTGACCACATGTTCTAGAATTATAAGTCGAGCAAAATAGGTGTAACTGATCCGCCTCTGAAATGGAATTTTAAAAATCTAAAACTTGGGTACTTTTGGTTTTGGCAAGGTAAGCTATTTTTAGAAGGAAACACACATCAGTGTGGTAGAGTGGGGGACAAATGGGCTTCGGGATCAGACAGACTTGGGTTTGCACCACAGCTCTGCCACTTTCTTGCCCTGTTTCCTAGGACAGGTTATTTGATCTCCTTGAGTCCCAGTTTCAGCGTTGTGAGAAATAATGCATGCCATATATAAGTTGTTGTGAATCTAGGAAAAAACATGTGGAAACCATTTGTGCTCAGTATAGATGACATCTGTGCTGCTGTTATAACTATTGTCAGTTCTGGTTGGCGTGTATGTGTTGGGTGTGGTTGCACTGCCTATCCTCACCCACGTTCTTTGATTCTTACCTTAACCCTGTGAGTATCTCCCAGCGGGGTCTTTGTCCGTCACGTGGCTGAGACAGCTCCAGAGAGAGTAAATGCGTATGTTACCAGGTCATCCACGTTTACTGGGAGGCATAGGCTTGAAGCCCAGACCTTCTGAGGGCTCCTCCTGCTCTGCCACCCCTTTGTCACGCTCGTGTGTGTGTGTGTGTGTGTGTGTGTGTGTGTGTGTGTGTGTGTGTGTGTGTGTCTGCCTCAAGTCGTTTGCTGAGTATAGTTTCAGAAATACATTTAATGTATCCAGAACTCTCAGGCTCTTTTCTGGGATGTAAAAGATGATAATAATAATAGAAAGGAGGAAAAGGAAAAGGGCCTTTTAAACAGTGACATTAACGTTCTCTTGTGTTTGTTAGATCCACACGGGCATCCCCTAAGGCACCCAGATGCTCCCGGAAGTCGAGGGCAAAGAGCTTGCCTGGTGGGGTCGGTGGACACACGGTCCATGGATCCCGGGATCCGGCCCAGCCCCAGGGCCGCCTTCCGCAAGCACAGGCCACCCCCCCCCCCCCCCCCCCCCCGTGTGCTCCGGCTGTCAGGCCAGGCACCGGCACTGCCGACAGTGGTTTTGTTGCCCTGAGGAGTTGTTTGGGGCACCGCCAGGGGCTTTTCAGGGTCTGTTCTTTGGCGAAGAAGCTGCAGCACGAAGGCTTTCTGTGGCCTCCTGGCAGCCCTGTGCCGTCCTCCTTGTGGGAGCAGAGTTCTGAAGACGCGGGCAGCCTGAGAGGGGTGTGTGACCCTGCGCGGTGGAGTCCCCATGCAAGGTGACACGCCCGCCCGCCCGCACTGATGTGCCTCTACAGTCGTTGTGTTACATTTCTGATGGGAGCGATGAGGGAGCAGAAGTAAGTGTCCGTGCCAGGGAGTTGTTCTATTACAGACTGGCAGCATTCATTTCAGAACGCTTGACCCAGAAGTGAGGGAGCCATGTCCAGCCACGCTGGCTTGCCAGAGTTACCTGTGTCCGCTTCCCACCCCAGCTTCTGACTCAGAGATGGGACTCCAGCTTCTGCAGTTGGACAGAGATCCGTGTAGGATTTCGATGTCCAACAGGGCCTGGGAACCACAGAGCTGGAGACCCAGAATCCGGGTTTTTCACTCTTTAAGGTGCTGCTTTGAAGCCTAATGATGGTAAAATACCTTCAGATGGATGACCAGCTTTTGCTTTTTCTGATCAAACGACATGCGTCTTGTCTTATATTTCAAGCACAAAGATGAATAAAACTTAGTCCCTACCCTGGAAGCACTTCCAGTGTGTTGGGAACCACGTTTACCAGTTGGACATTTGGAATGTAACACTCTGAGCGCAAGTCCAGGAAGGTGCCAGGGACGTGGGGCAGAGGCACGGAAAGGCCCCCAGGCAGAGGACTTGTCACGAGCAGAGGCGCCCTGGCCTGTGGCCCGTGCTCCGAGGACCGTGGCTTTTCCGGTGTTGAAAGGAGAAGCTAGGGCATGCGGCTGGGTGAGCGTCGCGCCAGCTGCTGGGTTCCAGGAGAGGACTGGGTCTGTTCTGTGTCTCCCGCCAGCGTGTGGGCTACGGAGGAGGAGTCCTAGGAGATGGGGAAGCACGGGCGTCCCCGGGGGTCTCATCCCACGAGCTGGAGGCTGTGGCACTCGTGCGAGGCTCTCCCTCCTGGTCCTTGCGCTTGTTCTTTGGGATCTGTCGCTGGCACCACGGGTGGTTGTCAGGACAGCAGAGTTATTTCTGTTCGCGGTGTGACTTGGCTTTTCTCAGATTTTCAGGCTGTAAATGTGTTCGATTTTATCCGCAAGTAAGAACCTGGTGGGGGGCAGGGCTAGAGCGGTCGAGGCCTTAACAGCACCTCTCCCGTTGCTGTTGCAGCGCACGTGGAAAACGAAGAGCAGTACACCCAGGCTCTGGAGAAGTTCGGGGGCAACTGCGTATGCAGAGATGACCCGGACTTAGGAAGCGCGTTCCTGAAGTTCTCAGTGTTTACAAAGGAGTTGACGGCGCTGTTCAAAAACCTGGTAAGTGTCACGATCGTGTGCAGCGAACGGGCAGCGTGGGAGGGGCCCGGAGTGGCTCTAGTTGGGAAGGTAGCTCCCTAGACAGTAATTAAGGTGTGTTTGGTACACGAGGAATACGTTTCATAGTTCCTGTGATACCTAAAAGAATTGTATTTCTTATACACGCGAGGTCACTTTGGAGTAAATTTTAGAATTGTGATTCCTACCCTCACAAGACTTTCAAATTTAACTCGGCATTTTAAAGCTGCCCAGCTGAGGCACAAAATGGATAAATGCATTCGTCTTCGTAAGGGCCTCTGACTTCAGTTTTCAATAGTTCCTAAACTGTGTAGAATAGTCTGTTTCTGGTAATTATAGTAGGTATTTAAATTTAACAATATTTCATAAATATGTTTCAGACCTGTTACCTTACACGGCAAGGTAACCTATAATCAGAGCACAGAAATTACCGTGAATATTTCAAGGCCTTTTATGCTCTCACATGCAGAGCCTAAGAAAAGTCTCACTTTTTAAGTGAGTCGAGATACGGACTGAGTACTTCTTGCCTGCGGTAGGTTCTTGGTAGCGTGGGTGAATGGACTCTTCCTTGCACTTGGCAGCCCTGTGCCATCCTCACGGTGGGAGCAGAATTGTGAAGAATTGAGCAGAGAGGGGGTTTGGGTCCCTGCTGAGCGGTTTCTTCCACAAGGGGAATGTACGTCGGGGCGGTCCCGGCATCTCTTTCCTGTTTTTCTCCCCCAGCTTCTCCCAGAGGTCATGGACAAGCAGACCAGGTCAAGAACTCAATAACGCTTTCTGTGTAGGTCGCAAACAACAGTGTCTTTTTCATTTCTCCTGTCAGCAAGCTCATAACAAGCGAAAAAATAGCTCATCATTCTTGAAGCGGTGGTGATGGCGGGTCTGTCAGTCTGCTCTTACTAGGGCAGAAGCAGGGGAACACAGTGTATGAGTTAATAAGGAGGAGGGGAAAGAACCGGATCATGAAGGCTCTCCGTCTCTCTCCCTGTCTTCACTTGTAAAGTGTTTCATTTGGAAGTGGTAAATATAAAAAGCCGTTGCTGTGCTTAAGTTTTTTACTCGGGTTAATTTGGAATCTCTTGGGGCCTTTGTCAAGTTTGTCGCCCGTTTATCACTGCCCCAAACAGGCTGACAGCATGCAGAGCACACAGTGGAGCCCAGCCCCTTTCCAGCCCCACTGCCCGGACACTGGCACACGGCTTGTTAGGGCCTCACCACTGAGTCACAGTGGAGCTTTTTTTTTTTTTTTTTAAACTGGGGAAGCTGCATGGTCCTGGGGAAGATCTATAGATGCTGACGTGTCCGGGGTCGTCTAGTGTAAAATCAGCCTGCCGCCTCATCTCCCTGACCCTCGGGGGCGGGTAAGCCCCTTCCTCTCCCCCTGAGCTGCCAGCCGGCTGCTTCGTGTGCCTCCCTCTTAAATATGAATGAATGGCCTCCAGAAAGAAAGAGACCAAAATAAACAGAAGAAAGAACTTGGGGAACACAGAGACAATGCAGAGAGCAGAAGAAAACTTTGAAGAAACTATATTTAATTCCTCAGAGAAATCAGAAGAGAGAATGGAATGAAGCTTGTCTTTAAAAAAGGGGAGAGACAATCAGTATAAGAAAATAGAAAATTGGAAATCCTAATGAGAAGGGTTAGAGTAAAAGAAATCTCTCAGAAAATAGATCAAAAGGACCAAAAAAGACAAAAGAGTGGGAAATAGATGAAAGACGAGTCAGGGATTAATTCTCAAGGTCCAGTATCCAACTGACAGGCGTTTTCAGAAAGAGAGAATAGGAAACAGAGGAGGATGCCGTGAATGCAACAGAACAAAAGATGGTTCCTGAGACTGAAGGATTTTCATCTCCAGATGGGAGGGCCCAGGACAGTAAGGGGAAAGGACTTGCCCCAAGGCACCCCCCTGTGAAACTGCAAAAGATCTTAACGCTTTCAGAAAGCACACAGAGGATTAAGCATCACAGTGCCATCGGTGTCTCAGCAGTGACCCTGGAAACTTGAAGGCCCGGAGCATTGCCACTAAAATCCTGAGAACATAATTCTAACCTGGAATGAGACCCACCACCTGAGCATGAAATTAGAATTAGTTTCAGATGCCCAAGGCTCGAGAAGGTTTGCTCCCAAGCCTCATTCCTCTGAAACTCCTAAGGGTTGTGCTTTAGCAGCATGAAGAGGGAAGCCAAGAAAGAGGAAGACGTGTGAGTCAGGGGACAGGATCCAGCCAGAAGGAAAGCAGTGAAAGGGGGGTCCCAAGGGGACGGCAGAGGGAAGCCCTAGCACGGCGACGGAGCAGGCAGCCTGGAGACAGAGGCGCGGGAGGCCGGGGCTGCCCCTCCCCAGCCAGCCAGCTCTTGTATCTTCATTCGGCTGATCTCCACTCAGGTTTTCTCAGCTGTAAGATGGAGATGATAACGCCGTGCCTGGTTTTGTAAGAAGAACAGCCGGTTGCTTTTACACACCTTGGCTTGTTTAACCCTTGTAACCATGAGGTGAATCAGCGTTGTCTCCACTTTGTAGACTAGGTAACTGAGGCCCCGGTGGTTTAAAGGGCTAACCTCTCTCGGGACAGGTCTGAGTCCTTGCCAGCTTTTGGACGCGCGCCTCCAGGTGTGGAAGGGCCCCGCCTGCGTCGCTCCACGTGGTGGAATCCTACTCGAGGTCGCTTGTCCTCAGTTTTAACACGAGCAGCTGCACAGGTAGACAGAAGCAGCCCCTTCGTTTCTTGATTTCCCGCACAACTAAAAGCAGAGCAGGGCCTGGACGTTGTGATGGGTACATTGTGGCATTGGCCCCTGCCCCGTGGCCCTGCCACTTTGGGCACATCGGAAGTCTCCTCCAGGCCTCGCTGTCCTCGCCCTTCCTATAGCGCGAGTGGCTTTCCCGCGGCCGTCACTTCCCGAGCGCCCGCGGCACCGTCAGCAGCGTGTACCGGCTCTTCCTCGTTCGCTGCGTCCTCCCGTCAGCTGCACGGGGTCCCTCACGTTACCTCCGTCTCAGTCTCAGGTGGGGCCCGTAGCCGGCAAGGGACAGGTTAGGGGTCACATCTGGGTCTTAAAACTCCAGTCCCATGCTCTTTCCACTGTGGTGTTGAAAGAATTTAAGGCCCCTTGTCAACTCCTTGGGGGAAAAAGGGGGCAGAACGGAAGGGAAGGCAGTGCAGGGTAAAGTGTAGCATGAAGAGAGATGCCCAGTGGGCCGAATGCTGCAGCCACGAGCAGCCAGACCCCTCAGCTTCCTCACCTTAAAGCAGTGTGAGAAAACCATTCCCGCCTCACCGGCCAGCTTCAGGCTGGCGGGGGTAAGCGGGAGGGTTGTTTGTAAATAAGAAACCACCCCACAGGTGACATTCCAGTGTCGTTATGGTCGGGTAACTTACTAAAGCCCGGGAGACAGTAGCTCTGGGTCCACGTGCAGGACTGTAGTTTCTGCTTCTGCTTTATGGAGTTATAGGGTTTTTGATCCTGTTTCCCAGCGAGTACCTTATCTGTGCCCAAATTCATGTTCACCAGGCCGGGTTTTCCAGGCCAGGGCTGGTGTTGAAGGTCTGCGGCCGTAAGGACGCCAAGTGGCTGCTTCTAAGAAGCTGTCGCTGAGAGTGAGCTGATCATAGGAGACTTCTCCTTTTTTGGTATTTTGTATACCATTCTTACTCCTATTTTTGGTCACATCTGTCCTATCTCTTATTTTTAAAGCCTTGCTTTTGCTTTTCCTCAGGCGTTCAAAAAACATTTCAGTTCTGCATGGCCAAGACTCTCAATCCTACCTCTTGCCTAGAAGGAATAATAATTACCACCTACCTGCTCTTCAGCATGAAAGAATGTTTATAAAGCAGTTGGAACGTCTCCAGAGAAAGGCCAGCTTAATATAAAGTGAGATTTTGGTACTAAGGGGTGAGATTCTCACCTTCAGAGAGTCTGTGAATTCCTCTGCAGTAATGCAGGATAAAGGGAAAAACAAGGCAGCTCCAGAAATGTAACATGTGTGAAATTAGGCTGGTTATAAAGTCAGGCCAGTCTCCTCGGTTCTTTTCCTCTTACCAGATGGATGTGAGAATCCTGGAAAGATTTTCCAGGGCCACGTCCGTGTTAAGAAGTGGCCTTTTGATGAACGGCTGCATGAAAGCACATTCCTGAAAGGTCATTTACTACAGGTGTGTCATCTCCGTCTCTGGTTTCGGAGAATCGCTTGTGAGATATGTACTCTTGGTCCGTAGAACCCGCTCCGGGTGAGGGCAGGGGCCGGCGGAGGCTCAGCGCAGGGCGGAGTTCCAGGGCGAGAGCCGCGGGTGACCCTGGGGTTGAGGAGTCTCCCTTCACTCACCCGGAAAGAGGAACCTGGGAGTCCCGCTGACCAGCGTGCACAGAAGTCATGTTGTTTTCGTGGCTTTGTTTTTCCTTCGCACAAGTGATTGGAGTTAGAAGACATTATAGGCAGAGAGTGAAGAGCTAGTCAGGTTGTTGAGGAGAGTGTGGCTTTGTTCCTATGATGTGCGCAGGGCCCGGCGGGGAGGCCTGCCCACCTGCTGGTTGGCAGTACGGTGGCGCTCTCTTCCCAGCACCGTCGGTCGACAGGAGCTGACTCCCCACGTTAATAAAGCTCATCACGTTGCTCAGCGTAGAGCGCTCTCTAGCCGAGGTCCTCACCCTCAGTGCTCCCGTAAACTTTCTTCTCTTTTCACTTCTTCTATTGAAAATGCCCTGTATTTTTAAATGTATTACATTCTTTCTTTTAAAGCATTTTTTAATCGAAGTAGAGTTAACTTACAATGCTGTGTTAGCTTCAGTTATAGCAAAGTGATTCGGTTATACATATTTCTATTCTTTTTCAGATTCTTGTCCATGAGCAGAGTTCCCTGTGCTGTACAGTAGTAGGTCCTTGTTTATCTTATGTATAGCAGTGTGTCTCTGTTAACCCCCAACTCCTAATCTATTCCCCGACCCCTACCCCCTGTCGCTCTCCCCTCTGTAAGTTTGTTTTCTATGTCTGTGAGTCTGTTTCAGTTTTAAAATGTTTTACTTTCTTTCTTATTCAGCGTGGGCACTGGGCATATCTTATCTTCTGGGGAGGAAGGCTTACCGTTGTTTGGGGCATAAATTAAGGGGCAGCGCTGAAATCTAGAGAAACTCTTGGTGCCTGGTACCTGCGGTGTGGGAGTACCTGCCCCTAGATTGGTGCCAGACCGTCGGCTTTCCCATTTTCAACATGGGCTTTTTAATATTCTGACACCCTTCTGCCTGCTGATTGCTGGCTTCTACCACTCTTGGTGCCTTGTTCCACAGCACTGTGAGCTGGAGAACGCGATGACCAGCTTGTTAGGCTTGTACGCAGAGCAGGAGTCTGTAAGCTTTGAGTGAGGAGCGCTTGAGGGCTGGGCCTTCTCTAGGGGAACAGAGTTCCTGGATGGACAGTTACGTTGGACACCTAGAAATCTCTGCCACCAGTTGTTTAATCTGGCCTAATGCATGGCTGGAAATGCTCTGAGACTCACAAGGCTTCAGCACTGCAGGCTGCTTCCTACACTCAGAGATCCTTGACCAAAATGAAAGCATGTCCTTAGTTTGACCAAAACGACAAAAGCGGTAAGGCTACTGTCAGAGCCCTGTGTTTGGTTGTAGCACAGCCATGACTATGTGTAAATTGTACTTTGATACTATTTTTTTTGGAAAGGCAGTGCCACCTCATTGTAACTGCTGCGGTACACTGACTCCTTGAGGTCAGAGAAAGTGGGAAGAGCCATGGGGGAGAGGACAGGGTGGGAACAAGGCCTTGGGCCCAAGAGGAGAGCTCAGCTGATAAGAGTGACTGATCGCCTGCTGAGGGTGGCCCGGCTCTCTGGGCAGTAGGGCAGTAAGAGCTCGTTGCTCCCATCTGGGCCACTATTATTAGGATGCTGTGTGTGCTGGGAAGGCCCCGGGACAAACGCCACGGAGCCCTGAGGGCGCGGGCCCGGAAGGTGGGGCGGTGACTCTCGTGGCCTTGGGTGCTTGGGTCCTGGGTAGGGGTGGGTTGGGGGCCACCACAGGGTCCATCTGCATCTAAGCCCCTGGCAAAGTTTGCGAACACATTCCTTGTACTTGCCTTTAACAGCTTGTCAGGTGCATGGAGGACGTGCCGTTATAGGAAAATCATTTGAAAGCATTAGTGAATTCAAACCAGGGTTTGTGTTTGTTTTCTTCTGTCACCGTGTATCCTCTCGCTTGCTGGCTATTAAAAGAACAACTGCCACGATGTGGGGCACCTCAAACTTTAAAATCTTTTGCCAAACCCGAGGGATGCTGTGTGGACAGGCTGGAGTAGAGGGTGTGAGTGAAGGCGGAGGGTCAGCCGCATCCGGAAGGCAGAGGAGCAGGAGGAGGGTGACTGTTGAGCGCCGTTGGCCTCGGTGCCGGGGACGCCACAGTGACTCTGCCGTGCAGGCAGGGACAGTACAGTGGCAGAAGGAGAGACGGCGGGAGTTCGCTGCTCCAGGCGGAGGCTGCTGATGGAAGGAGAAGGTGAGCAAGGGAAGGTTTCTGTGAAGGGAGAGACTGGTGCCTACTTCTAGGCCCCGGGGGAAGGGGCTGGGGGCTGGAGGAGGTTGATGGCCCCGAAGAGAGGGGGCTGTGAGCTGGGGGGGCTGGGCGTCCTGGGTCTCCTCCTGTTGGCCATTGGCTCAGCCAGGACTCAGGCCCCTGCCTCCCCGGGACCTGGAGATAAATTCCAGGTCCAGCCTCTCTGGGTGCATTTCCCTTTGGGAATTTCCACTGTTTGTTGGTCATTCCTTAAAATCTGAAACTTGACAAACTACATCAATACCTGTATATTCCCGATTCTGGTTTACAGAGCACTTGGACGTAGTTTGTTTCATTTGCATCCCTAGGGTCCTATTCTTGCCTTGCCCTCAGGTGGAGTCATCTGGGGCCTCGTAGAGATGCAGGCTCCCGGGCCCTTGTCCCCTAGGCCTGCCGAACCAGAATCTCCATTTCCCCAGGGCACGAGTCAGCCCATTAAAGCCTGAGAAGCGTTGCCCTAGAGCAGAGGTCCTCACGGTGCCGTCTGTGGACCAGGAGCCCCAGCAGGACCTGCAGCGTGTTAAAAGGCCACACCCACACCTACTTAATGGCGGTTCTCCAGCCTGGCTCAGCAGCAGCGCCAGGGAGGGCTTACAACGCTCCCTGTTGGGAGCCGTTTCCCAGAGTTCCTGATCCATTCGCATTTCTAATCCGTTCCCTGGTGACACTGACCTCCGTTGGTCAGGAACCAGCAACCGCTTCCAACCCCTCCCCTGGGGAGACTGAGGCCAGGGCGCCAGGGCCTAGCTGAGGATGCGAGTATCCAGCCTCGAATTCTCGGAGGTAACAGATTCGAAAAGCTGCTTTCGTTTTCGGGGGGTGGCTTAACTAAGCATTTTAACATCATGCGGGTTTTAGAAGAAGCTGTGGATTGATGAATCCTGGGCCCTTCTGTGGAAGGGGCCCAGGAAAACGCGGGTTTTCCAGACGGTTGCAAGTAGGCTGTGGTGTGTGGTTTCATCATCCGTTCTCCAGTGGAAGAGGGTCACTATTTTCCCTCCACTTAGAACCTGAAAGATCAAAGCCGCGTGACTGCCAGAGACGCAGCGTTAAAGGCAGAAACCAGGTCAGCTGCTTCCCCTCTTTCTTGTGGTGTGAAAGTTGCCAGTGTTTTTGGCAGCTGCCCGGTTTTGATCTTTCAGTTTGTGTTAAACACTCAAGATCTGCGTGGGCTCCCCCGTCTCCTTTTTTGATTAAACAAACCATCAGAGTGGCCCTGCTGCCGAAGAACCAGGCCTGGGAGCATGTGTTCCTGAGGGCCCCGTGTGAGAGCGATCAAGGCCGTGTGAGTGCGCGCAGGCACGCACGCGGTAGGCCTTGGGCGGTGTTGTCGCCGGCCCCCAGGGAGAGCTCACTAAAAATGAAGGTGACCTAGATGGTTTTCCTTTGTAAAGTGTTTCCCCGTACGTCCTGATGTAGATGGCACCTCTGGTCTCACAGCCTGTCCCGCTCCGGCCGTGGGTCAGGTGTGAGTAGCACTGACCGCTCTGGAGGCCGGTTGCCTATGGCAGTGGAATGATGGGAAGGGCCCTGGCCGCCTTCTCAGCTCAGCGGCTGCTTAGTTGTGGGGTCTGGGGGCAAAGTGGGTGGCTTAACTCTCCCTCTGTTTCCATTTCTGTAACATGGGGGTAACACCGACTTCTCAGAGCACTTGTAAGCCTTACATGCGATTAAGTGGCCCTGTGCCATTTAGTGATTTATTCAGGCCACTTTACCTAGGACCTTCTGCTTCTCCAAAAGATTTTCTGTCTGGATGTTCATTCTTGCAGATAAGCAGCCTTCAGAGAGAACGTAGAAAACTGTGCTTTGACCCTGCCAGGCGCCTGCCTCGGCGCCTTTGTGTTAGGGATCCCTCTGCTGGGAATGCTCCCCCACCAGGCTTTCACGGGGCTAGCTGCCTTGCTTCCTTCATGCTCTGCTCCACGCCACCTTCTGAAGAGGCCTTCCTGGTCACCATTGGAGAGTCCCATCCCGCGAGCAATCAGAGCAGCCTTATATGTAAGATTTGTAGTAGCCCCCAAACTGGAAAGAACTCAGAAACCTGTCAGCAGTTGTCTGGATAAGCCAGGTGACGGACAACTGTTCGGCAAGAAACGGGAATGAGCCGTTGATGCAACAGCACGGATGGATCTCAAAGCGCGCGTGAGAGAAGCCGACAAGGAGCAGTGCGTGCTGTAGGACTCCATGTATAGGAAGTCCTAGAAAACGCAGATTATTCTGTGGTGACGGACGCAGATCAGCGGTTGCCTGGGGACCGGAGATTGGGCAGCTGGGAGGTGGGAATGGCAAAAGGGCACAAAGAAGCTTCCGGGGGTGATGGGTGTGTTCACTGTCTGCACTTGGGCGATGGTTTTGTGGGTGTATGTATGTGCTATGACTTATCAAATTGTGCACTTTAAATATGGGCAGGTTATTGTACATCAGTTACACCTTCAGAGATGCTTAAAATTTTTCTTAGGCTACTCGTCTGAAGCATTGCTGTCCACCAGAACTTTTAGCTTTGATGGAAATGGTCTGCGTCTGCTGTATCCAGTATGAGAAGCCGCTCACCGCACATGGCTCTTGAGCACTTGAAATATGCTAGCGCAACTGAGGAATTCAGTTTCTAACTTGATTTCGTTGTAATCCATTTACATTTGAATGGGCACATGTAGCTAGTGTCTGTCATACTGGACTGCACCGGTGTAAAGCCTAACCTGCTACTCTAACAGCCCCGGCAATGCCACCCGCACGCACAATCCTGGGTCTCAGGCTCCAGCTCCTGGAGAAGACGCGACGCTTCCGCAGGTGCTGGCTGTTTCCCGGGTACATATCCTTGGCTAATGCTGAAGCCTCTGCTAAGAATGCCCTTAATTGAAGCAATGAGGTCTGAGGTCTTTTTGCAACTCTCCGCCCTCTGGCACGGAGGTGCTGCCAGGGCCTATGCCCACATGAACAGGTGTTTGCCCTTCTTTGAGGTCTTGATTTTACCTCTAACTCTGTGATTGAGCAGCATTTGCCCAAGTTAAAAAGAAAAAAACCTGCAGGTCCCAGCGTTCTGTCTCTGGTTTCTCATAAATTAGGCATATTAAAATAAACTTAATGACACAGGTGCATTTCAGGTAAGGCTCTTTGGCCATGTTTTATATATGGTCTTTTAGGAAAAGCTGATTATCCCCAAAGAGGGGTGGACACTATTAAGGGTTTTTGAGGAGAGCCCTGGGAAGACCTGGTCTTTTCTAGACTCATGAGCCTGGAGCTAGGAAGATTCTGCCCAGCGGCTTTTCTGTTTTGAGTCTATCTTCTCTTTGCTGCTCCTTAAGAATAGAGCACTATGATACAAAAATCCTGTCTAGGTTCAGGCTTCTCGACAGATCCCTAGCCAAGGAGAAGGCAGCGCTGGGGTTCCCAGGGGTCAGGCTGGAACCAGGGGCGGAGCTTTGGCTGGTTCAGCAGCTGCTGGTAACCCGTGACAGAGCCGAAGGAGCAGCCGAGACACTGACCCTGTGGGCAGGGGAAGTGTTACGGGGAAGGGGGGAAAGATTTTTAGAGAGTATGGAAGTGGCAAACCTCGCGAGTCAAGGAGTTTTTAGACCCTGTCTGCCCCCACAAAAAAATATTTAATAATAATTAGGAAGACCCATGTGGAAAGATGGCTATTGTCTGGCTATATTCCCCCACCCCTGCCCCATCTCCTGGTCTATCTTTGTTTGCTAATCAGCTATGACACTTCGCAGGCTGCTCGTGATCCCTGGTAGCCCTGTCTGCCTGTCTCCCCACGACTGCATCGTTCTCCTTCTCCTTCTGAGATTACACACATGTGACTACTTGTGTAGGCAGCTCATCTTGTCAGACATATCCAGGTGAACCCAGGAGAGGGGAAGACAGAGCAGGGAGGGCTGTGACTCTAAAGATTGTCTGTGTGCTGTTGGTATTAGATCCATACTTACTGGCAGCAACTAAGAGTAATGCTTTGTATTCAGATCATGCTTGGGGTTTCAAAAAGCCATTTTACTTCATATACTTGTTAAAAGCAAGTCAGAGGATAAGAGAAAGCCCAGTGCTTGCTTGGTGCTAAGGGAAATAGTCTAGCTGGGTGACCCAGGGGTAATTTAATTCTTCCCAGCAATCATAACAGTTTTATTGCTCGTAAATCGAGGCTGGAGGTGCTGAGCACAGCGCGTGTGCGGTGATCTCCTGGCTGTGGTTTTCATCTCTCACGGCCAGAATGGAGATGGTTCGTTCAGCTGGGGCCTGAGGCTGCTGGGCGGCCCCAGTACAGGCAGGGCAAAGGGAGACCCGGAGCGAGCCCATCCTTCCTGCTGCAGGGCACTCTTGCGGAGACAGGACATCTGGGCCCAGGCAGAGACGAGGGTCGGTCATTTCCTGGACTCTCACCCTGAGTCAGAATGCTTGTGTGCTGCGCGGGTTCCGTGCGAGAGCAGGTAAACGCAGAGGGCAGGCAGAGGCTGGTGCCAGGAGTGGAGGAGCTTTGTTAGGAAGCCCACTGATGGGGATTCTGTGTATGTTTGTAATAATTTCCTTTTTAAAAAAAAAAAAAAAGCTTTCTGAGGTATATTTTATATATCATAAAACTCACCCATTTCAATTCTGCAAGTCATTGATTTCTAGTAGCTTTACCAAGTGATGCAACCATCGCCTTAAACCAGTTTGGGGACACTTTCTTCCACCTAGTAAGGTCCCTCCTGTCCCCTCACAGTTAGCCCCCATTTCCCACCCCCAGCCCTAGGCAACTGCCCATCTACTTTCTGTCTTTTTTGCAATAATTTAGCTAATTGGTTTCTGATTAGAGGAGTAGTAGTTTCTTATTTTAGATCATTTGAGTAGCCCCCGGAAAGAGAGATGGATGGAACGGAGGCCAGAATCCCCTTGGTGGATTCTCTTCCAGCTGCTCTTTTTAGCTCTCATCTCTGCTGCCCCCGCCGCTCCCCTGGCTGATGTGCTCCGACTCCTCCACTGTT
This sequence comes from Physeter macrocephalus, assembly GCF_002837175.3. NCBI lineage: Eukaryota > Metazoa > Chordata > Mammalia > Artiodactyla > Physeteridae > Physeter > Physeter macrocephalus. The sequence goes on from NC_041225.1 coordinate 31,902,900, forward strand.
CCTGTGCCTGGACACCCTCCACCCCATCTTGCAAGACGTAATTCTCCCTGTCGTTGAAGGTCTATCTCACATAACCCCAATCAGCAAACATTTCCCTGGTGTCCAGACTGGAAGTAATTTTCTCTTCTCAGAAACTCACTGGTGTTTTATTTCTGGCTCGTAGAGTTTCCACATGGCACTTTACTTACTTAAATATGTGCTTTATCTGCCTTATTAAACGGTGAGTTCGTGAGGACTGAGGTTCTGTCTGATGCATCTTTGTCTCCTAAGCCCTCTTACCCACCCTGTTTCATCTCCTGTCGCTCCCTGAGGGCCCCGTGTGCCTCCTTTGTGGCAGTCCTCACAGTTTTGATGGCTGTTTAATGTCGTGCTCACCCTGTCTCCAGTGTCCAGAATGAAAGCAAGCTGGCCCAGTGTTTGGATGTCCTTAGATTTTCACTCTTCTGGATGCCAGAGTTTAGTTTACCTCCTCTTAACCTAATACCTGTCGTCACTGCCTGAGTTCTTATTTGAATTAAGTAACAAAAAGTCTTTTTTTTTTTTGGCCTTGCCACACGGCTTGTGAGACATTAGCTCTCCGACCAGGGATTGAACCCAGCCCCTCGGCAGTAAGAGTGCAGAGTCTTAACCACTGGACCACTAGGGAAGTCCCGATAACGAGTAGTCTTAAAATAGAGGTGTAAACCAAATTCTGCGTGATGTTCTTCTCACCTGCTCTAGGGGATTTTGTTGTCCTCGCTCATTTATGCATACACTCACGTGTAATACACCTCTCATAAAAACATACTAGAGTTCTTCCTAGGAATACAGTTTTTAATCTGCAAGCACCTTATTCTTTTTTCCTCCAACCTACCGTGTATCTGGGCTGCTCTGGTGCCTTTGGCTCAGCTTCCCACCCTGGGCAGCCCTGACCACCGCCCCTCCCCGCCCCGGGCGGTTCCTGCTGTCTTGCACGTGACTTGTCCAGGATGGCGCTGCCTTGGCTCTTCTCTGGGCAGCGTTGAGGACTGAACGGACCTGTGCTCTGACTCCAGCCGTGACTCTGCGATCGAGTGGATGAAAGGGCAGAGTCTCGCGGCTCAGGAACTGACCAGTCACCTTCTTCCCAAGCCCAGGTCAGCCCGCCCGACTGCTTAAAGCTGTAGTCGTTGTTTCTTTCCCCCAGGAGCCGCTGGTATCTGTACAGAGTGAAACATGCTGCATGTGGTGTGTCTTAGACTTTCTGTTTAATTCTTGTTGTGGATATATTTATTCTTCCTCTGAGGTAACAAGCGTCATGTTTTGTTTACATTGTAGCCAGCTTACTGCTGGTACTCAGTAAACACATGATGAATGAATTCATGAATTCACATATTAGCTATATGATGTTTAAAGCTATTAATGTGTCTCTAGATTCTGTCTCTCACGTATTAGATGCTCAGAAAAATACTTAGGTAACTTGATTCACTCAGCCATTGCCACGCTCTGTGTTGAGAGCGGTGGAGGATAGAAAAACTTGAAGCCGCCCCTTCGGGTTTGTGGTGTGAGCTTGATGAGACAAATGTAGGGTAGAACCTGTCAGGTCCTTCAAGAAATTATTTTAAAAAGAAAATATCGGAGGATGTGGGGAGGGAGGGGTCACTTCCTGCTGAGAGGTTGGGATGTTGTTGGAAAAGGTAGCATCTGAGTAAATCCTGGGGGATGGGAAGGCTTTGAACAGCGGATACTGAGGTGAAACGTGGCAGATGAGGCTGGACTGTGAGGGTCCAGATGCAGGAGTAGGTTTGGTCTTTATCAGGGACACAACGCCAGAGAAATCCGACAGCTGCGTAGGAGGGGCTGGGACGGGCAGAGACTGGGACGCGGTGGCCAGGAGCAGGGGAAGCGGTGCCTCAGTCCAGACGAGGGGCGGTGAGGCCGCTGGGGGGCAGGGCGGTGAGAAGGCCACGGGGAGCTCGTGGGCCATCGGCGGGTCAGAAGGGCTGGAGCCCAGGAGGAGGAGAGCGCCGCGAGCGGGGCTGAGGGGCGGCGGCGGCGGGACAAGGGGCCCGAGGAGGCGGGGGTGGGTGCGTTCTCGCAGCGGGTGGGAATGGGGGGCGCGTGTGGCGACGGAGCCCCCCCACGGCTCAGCGGAAGCCCAGGTGTGCTCGCGCCGGGGGTGAGTCACCTGCACGGCCTTGTCTCCATCCCTTCCCGTCACCCACGGGACCTTGCCTTAAACTCAGCTTTTCGGTATTTACAGCTTAACTCTCGAGGCTAATCCTGGCACGTCATAGCTGATGACACTGTGCCTCTGACGGGTGCATGACACATGTTGAGCTGTGTAAGCGCCAGACAGAAGTTGCCCCAGGAGGCATTTCTGAAATGACGGTTATTAACTGACCATCTATTTGGCAGGAAAGGTGGTTGGTACAGGCGGTATTACACACCTTACCAGTATTTTTCAAGTAAATTTCTTTCTCTGTTTTGAGATTTCATATGCTGAGTAGTGCATGGAAATCAGATCCCATATTGCCCTAAAAATTGTGCTGTGGTGGGTCTTCCCAGTCAAGGTAATTCTACTAAAGATAAAATTCTCCTTTGCTCGATTGGAAGAAGGAGTGCACAGGGTTCCAAAGTCCTTACTCCTGTCTCTGTCCTTTTGTGGTCCCGTAATTTCGTGCGTGTCACCAAAGTGACACACGCACACAGCCCCAGAAGGCTGCGTGCCACTTGTGCTGACTTAGGGAGAGAGAGCCTGGGGAGGTGAGAAAGTAGAGCCTCAGCTTATTTTCTCACTGGGGAGGGACTCTTGTCGGGTTCAGAACCTGGGCGGTCTGTGCGTCGAGGTTCTTGTTAACTGAAGCTTTGTGTCCTTAAGTAGGCTCAAAGCTGAATGGCCAGCGGGGACGGGCTTGCTTGGCGGGAGCGTGCCTGAGTGTGTCAGGAGGGTCTGGTTCTCTGCATTTAATCTGTGGTGACAGCTTGCTAAGCCACCATCTTTTGCCTTCTTGCTTCAGGGAGAATAGGGGACCTTAAGACCACTTGTCCCCCCTTTTCCCTTTCTCATTTATCTGCTTTCCTCTCTCTCTCTCTCTCTCTCTCTCTCTCTCTCTCTCTCTCTCTCTCTCTCTCGGTTCTTTTCTAGTTCTCTCTCAACATCCACTCATACACGTTCTCAGGAGACAGAAGCCCCCTTTGTTCTGTTTTTCCTTTTAGTCTCCCCTGTTGGGGGCTGTGCTAGGGAGACTGGGGGCTCTGGGCCCCCAGAACTGACCAAAGCCCAGCCCTAGGGCATCAGATGGAGCCATGAGTGAGAATAGGAAGTGTTGGGGCTTCTGTTCCTGTATCTTTAAAGTGATTCTGTCATTGACTTTTTTTCTTCGTTGTAATGATTATCTTTCCACAGACTTCATAGCCCAATAATAGAAGGTTATTATTGTTGTGAAATATAGACAGATGTAGACTTTTCGTTAGTTATATATTCATTTGTAAGGTAAAATCCTTACTTAGAATGTAAGAATGAATAAGGCTGTCATACTTGTGCTGGTCAGGTTTTAGGGAAGTTTAATTATCACTGTGTGTTCTCTAACCTCCTTGCTGTCCTTACTTTAGATTAAAAAGGAAATGGAATAAGGATATTTTTTTCTGTTTTTGTTTTTTAGATTCAGAATATGAACAACATAATCTCCTTCCCTCTGGACAGTTTGCTGAAGGGGGACCTGAAAGGAGTGAAAGGGGTATGACACGAAGAGTCCTGTCACGGGGGGGCAGCTTTCATAGGACATGGAATCACGTCACGCTGGCCAGTCGGGGCAGCACGGCCTCGAGCCTTCCTCCTGGGACGGCGGGGTGGTGCCGTGCTGCCTCGGGCTCCCTGGACTGGCCATCGTGGCACCACCTTTCGGCCCTAACAGTGGTGACCCGTGGCCTTTGTGGCTGTCCTGCTGGTGCCCCTGATGTGGAAGGGAAAGAAACAGCTTTTCTGGAAACTGTCAACCACTTTTGGGTTCTGCCGGTTGAGCAGGGAACCCTGTGTGAAGTCTGGTTTTTCCAGCTAGCGTGTCACGGATTGAGCCCTGGGAAAGGATCCTTGCAGGGTGGTTTCCTGGAGGGAGAATGGGCACCAGCAAGGCCTGAGCTGCCTTTATTGTTCCGTCCTCCAAAGGGTGCTCGTTGTGGAGGCCTCGCCTTGCCTCGTACGAACACTGGAGCCATGAACTGTTTCCCCGGGCACGTGCGTGGGGACAGTCAGGGCTCGAGTGCTGTGTGGGCTCCAGGCACCGAGCAGAAAGTTGCTCTCGCATGTCATTGGCCCAGACAGGTGTGTGATGTGAAAGGGAGGCAACCGTGCCCCAGTTCTTAGGCGACCGAGTGCTCTGACGGGATCCACACGTGATCCCCGGCGGCCTCTGGCACATCCGGAAGCCCAGCCGATCACGGGGGCCTCTGCAGGGGCAGCAGTGCCAGGAGAGCTGTTGGGGCGAGGAGTCTGGGCCCGGGGAGACGTTAGGACACCGAGGAACACTGCTCAGCATCCTCAGTGGGGGCCCGGAGAACACGTCCGGCCAGAACCAGAAAAGCGGGAGAGGAGGGCACACCAAGCAGAGGGGAAACCATGCCAGTCTGTGGCAGCATGCCGCAGCCCTGCACAAGGGGCCCTGGGTCGGCGGGGCTGCAGAGTGGGAGATGCGGCTTACGGCGTGGGCACGCGCCTTCCTGGAGGCTTTAGGTGCCAGGCTGTGGAGCTTAGGCCTTGTCAGAAGGCCAAAGAAGAGTCAAAAAAGGAAAAAAAATCCCCACAACAAAAGGGTTTTCTCTTCTAAAAGACCCCTGTTAAAGGGTGTATAAATAGGTGGGAACCAAATTTGATAGAATTTCTAGTGGCTCAGTATATTTTTGAGTCAGGCTTTATCAGAGAATATGAGGTCCTGAGTTCCAGACAGAATTGTGGAATCGGGAGACCTCAGGAGAAGGTGAATGGCTTTTATATTCTTGTTTTGGGGCCCAGGTCAGGGGTACATGTGTTGAGGAGATTCCTATATTAATAGAAAAAAATCAGAGTCCCTTTCTTTTAGAGAGATATACTAAAATACTTGCAGATTAAATGTTATATGTCTTTCCAGGTTTAATTTCAGAATAATCTCAGGGCAGAGGGCAGGGTATAAGTGAAACAGGATGGGCTGTGAGTTGATACTTGCTATAGCTAGCAGACAGGTATGTTGTATAATTCTCTCCAGTTTTGTCTGTGTGCATTTGGTGTATTCTATAATAAAAATTTCTTAAAGAGAAAGAAAAAAGTAAATGCTACCGCTAGTCTGATTAAAAGCCTGTGCTCTAAGCTCTCCATTTTTCCTGGGATCACATACGTCATTTATAGCAGAAATTAATACTCCTTTCAGGTCTAGTCTAGGGATGAGTTTATCTTGCCCAGAAATTAATGATTAGTCCTGTTTAATTTATGCCTCTCTGTTTACAGGATCTGAAAAAGCCTTTTGATAAAGCTTGGAAGGACTACGAAACAAAAATGTGAGTATTTTCATTAAAAAAAGTAAGCATAGGTAATTTGAGATTTTAATTTTAAATCGAGCCTTTACTGCTTAAAGGTATTGTCTAAATAAACCTTAATCCAGGGAAGAATTCACCCAAAACTGTGTTGCTGTGTTTTGTTGTGATACCAGATGCTTTCATACCAGGTGTCTACATTCATGATATAAACCTCTTTAAACTGTTTTTTCCTCATCCCTCCTCTTACGTCCTAATGGCTACAGAATGTTATTTTCAGAAACGTTAATTGACTTCTACTGGTTGACTTCAGGCACTTGTTGTAACATTTCTGATCACGGTTTCTCATTTCCTCCAGTGGAGGGGATTGAGCTAGCTGGAATCGGGCTAGCGATTGTGCGAATGATGATTTCAATTATTTTAAATACTTGAGAAATAGAAAATATTTTTAAATGCCTCATGCTTGCTTTGTAATTGCTGTGCATTGGGTAATAGAGTTTTCTCAGTGGAAATAGAAACTTTTATATGAAGCCATCTGGTAAAGTGGGACGCGATAGGAAGAAAGCCTTTTCAGATGTTAACTACACGTATTTAATTGGGTTTGTTTGTTTTTACCAGCCTTGGGTCTCTGTTCAGAGCTGAAGGATCACAGAGCTCACACCAAGGAATCCCAAAATTTGGTACTCATCGCATCCTGGAAATCTTAAGTTGCCATGCTCCAAATTCCGGAGTCTCACTAATGGCACACATGCAGTGTGTAAGCACAGATAACAGTATTAAACCAGAATGCCTTGAAGGTCGGCTCAACCCAGAGGGGCTCCAGACTCACTGTCCCTGGCTCATTCGCATCCTGTATCTGGGTGTCGGTTCAGTGCAGTGAATAAGGAAAGGGTCCACGTTCCTGCTTCACAGGTGGGAAACCTGCCCTTGGTATTTGCTACTGGTCAACCACGAGAGGCTAGTTGAGCCAAGGGCAGGACATGGATTTGCCGACTTCATTGAGCTGCCGTCGCTGCTGCCCTCGAGGGCCTTAGAGGAAAAGCTTCTGGGCATTTTCTGAACCAGGGACAGGAGAGGGTCTCTGAAGAGGGTTGCCTGAGAGCGTCTTCTGCTTCTGGGAGGAAAAGGTTTGAAAGAGAAATGAGATCAAATTCTGTAAAGTCAAGACACACATAGATAAGGTGAGGGTAGAGGTACTCACAAGATCCCAGAATTGGAGAATGAAGGAGCAGCACCCTTTAAAACTCAGAGTAATTCTGGGATAAATTTAAAAATTAGCTCTACCGCTTTACATGCAAGATTGATTTATCCTGAGAGGCCCTGTGATACGCAACAAACGGCTTGAAGACCTCTTTACAATTCCTGGCCTGTCGTTCCATACCTGACCATTACGAGAGTGACCGACATCTGGACCGTGTCTTGATCCCTTTGCGGTGGCGTCAGGGGAGGCTTGGAGTTGGGTGATTGTCCCCGGGACCCTCCAGTCACACTGCCTCCCTGGTGCACGAGCCGCTTTAACAACATCCTCACCAAACGGTCACTTTTTCTTTACTTTCTTACTCACCCAGTCAAGTCACTGAGGGTCTGCTGTGTGCCTAGTGCTGTGCTTCAAGATAAAGAACAAGGATTAGAAACTATATTTCTCGCCTCTTCCTGAATACCCCCTCCCCAAATGATGGGGCCTCTGCAGCCAGAGGAGTCCATTTCGTGTTGAACAGCCTTCTAAGACACGCTGCCTGCGTTGTGTAGTGTCTGCCTTGGGGCTCTGCAGGAAAAGTCTGCGCCCTCCTCTTCATGGCACCCTTTATATTTTTGAGTGCTTTCTGTGGCTTTTTTTTTTGCAGTACGCGGGCCTCTCACTGCTGTGGCCTCTCCCGTTGCGGAGCACAGGCTCCGGACGCGCAGGCTCGGCGGCCATGGCTCACGGGCCCAGCCGCTCCGCGGCCTGTGGGATCCTCCCGGACCGGGGCACGAACCCGCGTCCCCTGCATCGGCAGGCGGACCCTCAACCACTGCTCCACCAGGGAAGCCCCTTTCTGTGGGTTTTGTTTAGCCTCCTTTTCTCCAGGATAAAAATCCAGTTACTAGTCCAAGCCCTTCCTAACCGACGTGACGCGTGGCTGCCTCACCCTGGTCACCTGTCTCGGGATGCGCTCCGAGGGTCAGCTGGTACCCTGACCCACACACTGGACTCGAGCACAGGCGAGCACGAGATAGACGTGGAAGGGGGAACGAAGCTTAAAAACGGGAAAGGTCACTTGTTTTCTTCTGTGATGATGAGCACTGTCCTAGTCGAGTTGCTTTGGAAGCATTTGTTGGGTCGATACTCAACAGAAAGGGCCAAGGTTGACATGTTTATGACAAAACGCTTTTTCCTTTCCAGTGAGTTCGAGGCCGTCCTGTTCTGGAAAGGCTCGGCGAGCATTTGTGTCCAGGATGGGTGTCGGGGTCGCAGCGGGGCTGTGCAGTCTGGAGGTGTCTTGATTGAGTCTCGCTGTTTTCACACGTAGAACCAAGATAGAAAAGGAGAAGAAGGAGCATGCCAAGCTGCACGGGATGATCCGCACGGAAATCAGCGGGGCTGAGATTGCAGAGGAGATGGAGAAGGAGCGGCGGCTCTTCCAGCTGCAGATGTGCGAGGTACGCCCGCCAGGCGCTTCGGGGCAAACGCCAGATGCACTGCTGGACCCTGTCATCCAGTTCTGTTGTTCGGGGAGCCTGGGGCTCCTGGGCTGTGGGGCTAGACCAGGCCCGCTCCAGCCTTTCTGAAGGCGCGACTCACCTGAAAGCAGGTTCTTTCTGCCTCCACACTGCACACTCGCCCCGCTTTGGTGTTCTTAAGGAGGTGCTGGGGGCGGGGCGGTGAGACCCCAGCCGTGGTCCCCTCTGTGAGTGTGAGAGCCCCTGCAGGTGCGTGCCCCTGGGCTCCGCCCGCCCGGGGTGGGGACGGTCCCCAAGGCCAGAGGCCCAGGCACCCTGGGGAGGTCCTGTGTCCTGCTCCACCGGCGGCCCAAGGCCTCGCCTCGGGGAGGGGAGAATGGCAGGACCGACACTCGGAACGTTTCTCTGCTAGAGGCTCCGGGGTGGGAAGTATCGAAGACCAATCATGCAGGCCTTTGCGTCCAGCCTTTTTTATACCTGGCTCGGGGGTCTGTTTGTGGAAACGGTTTACCCCTCGGCCTGAGGGTTCGCGCCTCCGGCGGTGGCAGTGAAGCCCCCTGAGCGTGGTGGCACTTGTGTTCCCTCCTGTGTAGCCAGGCAGACCTACATTTCGAGTGTACACAATGCAGGGGTGATATTTGTGACGGGTGTGGAAGCTAGGTTCAGCCAGCTCTCAATTCCCTGTAAGCAGTCAACGGCAGAGCTCATCAAAAGGCACTTTTTGATTTTAGAATGTTTGTTAATTTGTTGATTACAGTAGGAGCCTAGTTTTTATAGTTGTGTGTCTTAGGAGTATAATAAAATGCGTTTCTATTCCCAGAGCAAACTCTTAAGTGGTCAGCAGAGGGGAATCAGTCCCAGGGATCGGGGCTATTTGTCTGGTATTAGTACAGCCACTCCGGCTCTCTTTTGGTTTCTATTTGCATGGGATTTCTTTTTCCAGCCTTTTACTTTCAACTTGTGTGTATCTTTGGATCTACAGTGTGTTTCCTGTAGACAATCTATATTTAGATCATGTTTTTTTATCCAGTCTGACAGTCTCTGCCTTTTGATGGGATTGTTTAGTCACTCACATTTGATGTTACTATTGATGTGGTTGGGTTTATATCTGCTCTTTTACTTTTTTGTTTCTTAGGCCTTATGTCTTTTTTGTTCCTCTGTCTCTCCTTTGCTGCTTTGTTTTTCATTACGTGACTTTTTAGAAAGTTAACTAAGCTCAAAGTGTTATTGTAGATAGGAGAGTGGATGCTTTTATACACATGCTGTTTCATAAACAGACATCACATATGATAATTCCTGCCTGACCCGTTTCACACAGTGTTGGAGAGATCATCCCGGGCGATAGAGACAGGGACGAAGAAACCTCTGTGTGTTATACAGACACGGTATTGCTCTTATTGACTTGGGGTAAAATTAAGTAGTAGTGTTTCACAGAGAGTGGATTTGGGAAGCGTGTGTGTGTGAGTTCAGGATGAGCTCTCTTTTTGGCTAGTGAGGAGGAAAGCTATTGACGTAAACTCAGCAGGACTGCTTGTTAAAGTATGTTTAGTGACCGAGAGACTCAGCCAGCATGTTAGTGTCATACCCTTGAGGTGAGGGTGCGGGTTCCATCCTCAGCTCTGTCATTGCTTTCTGGGATGTGCACCCAGCACTGGGCTCTTTTCCTCGTCTGGGTGAATGGGTTGTGTGGACTGGTCAAATAGGTTATTTTATTGGAAAAACGCTATCTACCCGACACCTCTAAGTCACACACGTGAGTCATCTGTTGGGCGGGTCCCCGGGTGGCCGTCGGGCCCCAGTCTGTGCCGAGCATCACAGGGTCCCTGTGCTGCAGAGCTGGCGGTTGGTGGGGTCTGGCGCTCTGTGCAGGCACAAAAGCAGAGGTGGGCTGACCGGGCAGTGAGATTGGAGTTTACAGGGGAGCACACATCTGATGAAGCCTGTACACACTGACCAGACAGACCTGGGCTGGAAGGAAAGAGCATCCGAAAAGCAGTCCCTGAGAACCCAACCCCTCAGAGTGAACAGATTGCTGCAGTTAAAATCATTTTAAAATTGTTTAACCATTTCCTGAAACTGAAGTTCTCAAGTTTTGTAAACGTTTGGCGTTGTTTAGGTGTTTAAAGTTTTAGATGCGTGGGATCTAATGTAGAAAAGTGACTTCCAGGTGTTTGTTTTAAAGCTGTGGAACTTTTTCTTCAAAATGAATCTTATAAAGACAGTCAGTATGCCAGATAGATAATACAGAGCTTCCGTGAATTAAGAATGTATGAGAGGGGCTTCGCTGGTGGCGCAGTGGTTGAGAGTCCACCTGCCGATGCGGGACGTGGGTTCGTGCCCCAGTCCGGGAGGATCCTGCATGCCGCGGAGCGGCTGGGCCCGTGGGCCATGGCCGCTGGGCCTGTGCGTC